>NC_069396.1:5245000-5460000 GCF_027475565.1 Acinonyx jubatus
TCTAATACATTCACCATTGGATTATCAACTTCGTTCTTTGGAAAAAAAAAAGTGTGATGGGTTCCAAGACCAAGAAAGCAGCTGAGTCCTTGGGTCTGTTGCTATTCATTGTTTGACACTTAAAAAAATCCAAACAGGTCCTTGAGAACAAACATTATGCACGGCGCATCATTGTAAATCCCAATACGGAGGCACACTACGCAGTGAAATTGCTCCAGAATGACATAACCAATCAAATGGACTTTTAGGCCAAGAGCATTGTTACATTCTTCTTTATATATTTTCTTAAATTTGGCAATAGCCCCTCTTGCAGTCTCTAGGGTAAGTCTTCTCAACCTTGGCACTATTGACCTTTGAGACTGGATAATTCTTTCTGGTGGGGGCTGTCCTATGCACTGTGGGATACTGAGCAGCCTCCGTGGCTTCCACCCACTAGACGCCAGTAGCAACCCTGGTTGTGACAACCCCAAATGCCTCTACACACCGTCAAATGTCTCTTGTGGGCAGGGGGAGGGTGGCAAAATCAATCCAGGATAAAACCAATGCTCTTGAATATAACTATTCAAAGCGACTGGCTATAAAACCTGTTCAGTAAAGGGTTATTACTGGGGTCAACGAGACCACATGTTTACTTATCTAACACACGTATTCACCAAGTGCCTATTATACGCCAGGTGAGGCGAAAGGCTTGGAGGAAACAGCAGTGAACAAAATACAGTGAACATGGGCTATAGCTTTAAGAGGGGGTAAAGGTTGATTTCATTATTTTGACATCTCTCATAGACAGGTAAGATTTGTAGCTATTCAAAAGGAAAAAAAAGACTAAAACAAAATATAATACATTGCAAGTGCTTATTAACAGATGTAGTTTACAATCGCTTCATTAGATGGTGTAGAAGAGTCAGTCTTTAGTATGCCTCCACCCTATATACATACATAAATATAAATATGTGTATTTCATACACACACACGCACACCCATCCTTCCAAGTAGATGCTTCATCTGTGACCAAGAACCCCAAAGAAAACAGAGACGTTTCTCTCTCTAATGTAAAATTCTGTATGCACACAGTCCTGAGCTGGTGTGTGTGTGGGGGGGGGATCTTTAATGTTAGAGGCACTCAGCTTCTTTATATCTTCTGGCTCTTTGGAGGTGAATGTGAGGCCTTCATTCCCTAGATGGCTGCTTATATGCCCACCTTCTTGCCCACATTTTACCCAGCAGCAAGGAAAATGGGGATTAAAGAAGAATGACAAGGGATCAGCACCAGCATTTTATAATAGGAGATCCCTGGAAGGAACCACATGGCCCATTGGCCCAAACTGTCCTATGACACATCTGGCTGCAAGGGAGGCTGGGAAATGTAGTCTTTGCTCTGGGTAGCCATATGCTCCAGCGAGCTTTCTATTCCTCTGGAGGAAGGGAAGAACAGATTGGAAGGCAAGCAGCAATTTCAATGCCAGTCACCCAGAGACATTTTCCATTTCCTCCATTGTGTCCTCTCCACTGACATCAACTGCATCGAAGTTCTGAATATTTAGTATAACACCATCTAAGAATACCCAATGGTCTTGACCTGAAATTCCTTTTCTTTTGGTATGCCAGTAAATGTTTACAAACCAGCTTTTCTCAGTGGCGGTGGTGGGGAACCAACTTGGTTTCTAAGTCTGGCAATTTCTGTGGTGTAAATACTCCCACTGTGACCAGTTGATTTCAAACCACCGTGTGTCTGAAGGTGTTATTGGGAAGAGACATACATCAGTGACTCTCATGACCAGATACAAGCCAGTTTCAGCACAACACTGCTTGTGAGGAAACACCCAGCATCGTGTCTGGTACACAGTAAACTCTCTGTAGCTTATTTTATTAAATGATTAAAGATACATGACTCACACCGACATCTCATTTGTTCCCCACATATTTATCGAGCGGCCTACGGTGTGCAAAGCCTAGAATTGCCACTTATTGGAGGGGGGGAATAGTAAACAAACTGACAAGATTCCTACCTTCTCACAAGGTAGCTCACCCTAAGGGGAGGAAGACTGACAACCAATCAGTGACAACGGTAAATGCAGAAGGACAATTGTCATAAATATGGACAGAGGGAGAAACACAGGGGTTTGTCCTCATCTAGGGGCACAGCCAAGGTTTATCAGCTGAGATGAGTCTGGAAGCTGATCGAGAGTCCCCTAGACTTGGATGTGAGGTACAGGGAAGTGCATGTTGGCAGAAGGAAGCGTATGAACAAAGCCTCCACGACGGTGTAGGGACGGCATGGCATGATCGAGGAAGGCCAGGGTGGAGCGCAGTGGGCTTGGAAGAATGAAATGAGGTAGGGTGAACAGAGAAAGCAATGGCTGGACCATGTCACAGTTACACACTAACTAGTGTTTGGGAAGAAGATCACTCTTCCTGCAACCGGTGAGGATACATTAAATGGGGCTTCATAGATGCAGGTGTACCAGGTATGAGGGTCGTCTAATAGTCTGAGAAGTGGTGGCATAGGCTTGGCTAGGGTGGGGGCAGTGGATGCAGAGAGAAATGGACATACTCCAGACATATTATGGGGTGGCACCAATGAGGCTGGGACATCGGGAGGCTCTGGGCCAAACACGGGAAAGGGACTGTGCATGTGATTACTGTGTGGTTTCTTACTTTGAACACTGGATGAATCCTGGGGTCCTTTACTGAGTTTGGGATGAAGGGAGTAGAGGACAGATTCCAAGTTAGGTTTTGAGCATGTGGACTTGAATCATTTAATATTTGGATGATCCTTGAGGAAAGCATTTCTTTTTTATGTTTATTTATTTTGAGAAAGAGAGAGAGACCATGCGCAAGTGGGGTAAGGGCAAAGAGAGAGGGAGAGAGAGAATCCTAAGCAGGCTCTGTGCTGTCAGCACAGAGCCCGACGTGGGGCTCAATCCCACAAACCGTGAGAGAGTGACCTGAGCTGAGATCAAGAGTTGGATGCTCAAATGACTGAACCACGCAGGCGCCCCCAAGGAAAGCATTCTTATTTATAATCTCCATCACACCAGTGGGGAAATAAGTTCAGAGCTCATGCCATACAGCCAATGAATGGCATGGCCGGGACTCCAACCCAGGTCCTATAATGCAAAACGCTATGGTCTTCCCATGATGTAACAAACTGGCTCTAACGGGTCCACCTTGAACCTGTGGCAGAGTGAGTTTAGTTACTGGAAAATCCTCATTAACCTGAGCTACAAGGTGGGAGCTCAGCTTATGTACAGAGAGGACTCGGCTATCAATGATGCCCCTTCAAATTGCTTTGAACCATTTCTTCTGCACTGGACTAATGAGCCCTGCATTGCACTTCTGGGAAACCTCTCACCTTGTAAAATAAAGTCCATCAGATCATGCTCTGAATATTAACCTTGCTAGAAAGAAAAGAAAAATAAGCTATAGAAAAGTTTGATGACCGCCCCCCCCCCCCCACCCCATGCAAAGAAAATACTTTTCAATGAGCCACTAAGTGTACTCTATATTTTTAGATTAAGGACATGTTTTTCACTGAGAAAAAAAAAATCATTACAAAATAATGCCAAAATCATGATGCCAAGTAATAAAGGCATTTAAATACTCTCATCTCCTGCATGGTTCTTGCATAAACCAGCATAATGTGATACAACGGTAGCTAATGGTATATTCAAGGAATGTACATCAGCCTAAGTTTGCCTTATTTGTCATCATGTCTATACTGCTGGACTTGGGAGGGCCCCCCTTCTCTTTCACCAGGCCAATGAACCTTCCGGCAGCAGTGCCCCTGGATTGAAGATTTATAGGAGAAACCACACCTGGTCGCTGAACTAATGAAAATGGAAGCAAAGAGTTTCTTTCAGTCACAGGCAATGAAGCTAACTCCCTTTGGTAAAATTAGCAGATGCATGAAGAAAACAATGCATGCTCTTATTCACACTGGGTCAGTGTGGTTTGTCTACTCGTTGTGTGTTTTTGTATCACGAATGCCAGCCTGTTCTCAGAGATGTCACAAAGCTTGTTTTTTCCTGCTGATTCATTGGGTCCACTTGACAAGCCTAAAGAGAATGGATTCGTTCTATTTCCCTCATTGTATAGATGAGGGAAGCAAGGGTCCAAGATACTGGGTAGCCAACCAATCATCACATCCAAGTTAATAAAAGAGCCAGGACTAAACCTCAGGATAACCCCTTTCTGGTCCCGATTCTCTTTCCATAAGTTAAGTTCCAGGAAGGCGGACACTTGGTCTATTTTTGCTCCTTGGTATGTGGTACATGGTAGGTGCTCAACAAATATTTGCTAATGGCTTTTCTGTGCCTTTCACTCCTGAAGTATGATGCAACAGAGAGGCAGAATCCTAAGACTCCCCACAAGAGCATGGATAAGTGATGTAACCTCCTTAGCCCTTGGTTCTTTTTGTGCACAATGAAAACGATCCTCACCGGCCCTAACTATGAAGAAGAGCCACAAGGATCAAGTCAATCGGGGCAATGAGGGTTTTCTTCAAATGGCACACACTTAAGGTGTCATGGTTGATTTGAGAGTGAAGAAAATATTTTCAGTGACCTTTTTTCTCTTCTTGATCAGGGATGCTGCTCTCTAGGCTGTGTGCAAGATGCAGCTATAGATTTTGGCTTCCAGAACTTTCTTGTGGCCTTTGGGCAGCTTGTGGCATTCACATGAGCCTTGGAGTTTGCCAGAACATTCTTCACTCACGGTCAGAGAGACATATGGTGGCCCTCACAGGCCAGGGTTTTCCTTGACCTCAGGCTGATACTTTCTCTTCAAACTCAACTTTTACCCACTATACTTATAGCAGCTGCGATCAAGGGGGGGTCCCTGTTCACTGTTCTCTGCACTGCAGGAAAGCATATCAAGCACAGGCCCCCACTCCATCATTTGGAGTCACTCCACTTGAGACAAATGTCTTAACCTTTCTCAGCCTCAATTTCCTCTTCTGTGATAAGGGAGTCCCAAGTACCACTCAGGTAGGTCATAGGCTTAGATGATAGAATGTGGTATAGACAAGTTCTGTGCCTGAACAGCACTAACGATGAGGACTACAGCTACTGATGCTCTGCCTACAGATCTGCCTATCCAGGCCGCTCCTTTTGAGAATTTATTTTCTCTTATTCAGCAAGCATGGCAACCTGGTAGATAAAACAGAGCTCCACGTGACTGGGAACCCGGTTTGTTTCCAAGCTGTGTTCCCTGGGACTCATACGTTTCCAAATGAGCGACCGGATTATACCCGCCATCGAACCCTTTCTCAGCAGCGGTCCTGGCTCACGGTAGTCTCCGTCCTAGTTTACCTGCTCCTGCTTTTGCCTTCCTCTTCAGTCTGTCTCTCAGCACAGTGGCCGAAGGCTCACGCTGAAACGTAAGTTAGACTATATCTCTCTATTTGAAAGCCTCCCCATGTCAGAATAAATCTGAGGTTCATACAACGACCTACAAAGACCTCCATGGTTTGCACCACTCTTGTCCTCTTCCTATGTGCCTCTCGTTCCTGCCACAGTGCTGGGACGAATAAAGCAAATGATAAGGCAACAGGACAAGGACGACGAAGGAGCTCCAACCCATGATTGCCTTGGGACAAATTAGGCAGTTCAGTCAGATGAACTAAGTGACAGTTGAAGGAACTGGTGTTTAGATTAAAGTCACCAAAAGAAGCATGATAGCCTTTTTTTCCCTCAAATATCTGGAATATGGAAGAGGAAACCACTTAGGAGAAATATGATTACTAGGTGCAAATATAGGAAATTCAAATCAATGATGATGAAGAATCTTCTTATAATCCTCAACTGACAACGAACGGAAGGAACTTTCATGAGAGAGTAAATTATCAACCATTGGAGACACTTAAGCAGAGACTGGAAAATTACGTGGGCAAAGAGAGAGAGAAGCAATATTGTAAACATCAGAAGGCAGATATGATGAGATTATATTTAATTTCTCCTTTAATCCTGAGAGTCTCCTATTTGTAATATTAAAGAAAGGGGGAAATAAGTAAGAATCAACTGCTTTAGCCCCAACAATTATAAAACAACCAGATGTCAACAGACAGTGTGTGTCACAGTGGAATGTTGCAAAGGTATCGTACAGGAAGCTCTCTGCTTGGGTCGCGTTGCTAAAACAAAATACTGATGCCTTAGAATGGTAAACCAAAATTGGCAACCTTCTTGCTGGCTCACTTTCTTTCTGAAGGTGAGTTGAGGTGGGGCAGAGGGAAAGGTTTGAGATCGCTACCACCCTGGAGAGGTAACCGATGGCCCATCCTAAGTGATGATGAGGGAACTGCTCTAGGCACCAATTAACACACTAGGTTGTGTGCAAGGAAACCAGGTTCGTACTCTTTTATTTGTTTTCCTCATGCTCTTTTCTCTTTTGAATCATCTTCAATGCTGTATGTGAACGTGAGTACGAGCGGGGGTGTGTCCCTCTAATGTCTTTTAGTGTATAATTCAATGGTTCATTCAACAAATCTGACGGCAGGTCCACTCTACAGCTGCCACAGAGATACAAAAATGGACAAACTCCATCCTGAAGGTGCTGACTTTTTACTTTCATCATTGGTTATCAGAGGAAAGATTTCCTAAAGTACCCTGTTTGTGTTTGACTCTAGTCAAAGAGGGGTCAGAGAGACCTGCTTGGACTGATCATGGAAAATGGGCCTCTCCTTCCATAAATGAGACAACTTCTGGGTCATGAAGTGATTTTACAACACCTAACAGAGACCGTTCCCTGTGAGCTGTGTCCTGCCCTTGTCTCACGGAGACTATTGAGAAATCGCAATTGACCCAGACTGCAACGCTCTGTCCTATTGTCAAGGGCACGTATGCTGACACCATCTTCTCAAGTGAGGCACTTTCCACATTCTTCCTTCTGCAACTGTCTCACTGCGTGAAGAAGAAAAGACGTTTGCCTCTGGGAAATATATTGAGAGCATATATTTGTGCCCCCTAACAGGAAAACTGATGGTAGAACAAATCCCTAGAATTGTTTGTGAAAGATAAATGCGACGGACTGGTCCAGTGCTACTGGTTATTTTAACAAACCAAGAACAGTGGCTGAATGCATTGGAAAATAGGGAGATTTGAAACAACCGATTTAACCTGAAAACAACAGAATCGATGCATCCAATAGAATTCCCCTAAAACAAACAAATGAGTATGTGTAGCTCGTTCCACAAACAAACACAGGCAAGAAGAGAATATCAAGCAGATGTAGAATCTCGTCTATTCCCTTGTCTTACAGACTCATTTCCAATGTCTACCTGGTTCTCCTTCGTTTAGCAAATATTTTTGAATATCTCACACAGGGCCTAGGTGCTGAGCACCACAAGGTCCGATTTGGTAGGCTGGTGCTTATTTTCAGGGCTTATTCAGGGAGTCCTTTATTTTTATTTTATTTTTTTATTTTTTTAGTTTTTTTTTTTTCAACGTTTATTTATTTATTTGGGACAGAGAGAGACAGAGCATGAACAGGGGAGGGGCAGAGAGAGAGGGAGACACAGAATCGGAAACAGGCTCCAGGCTCTGAGCCGTCAGCCCAGAGCCCGACGCGGGGCTCGAACTCACGGACCGTGAGATCGTGACCTGGCTGAAGTTGGACGCTTAACCGACTGCGCCACCCAGGCGCCCTCAGGGAGTCCTTTAATAAGGCATTACAAATCACGACATTGCACTCTTGTCTCCACACCATGCAGCACTTTTTTTTTTTTTAACAAAGCAGATTTTTATTTTCTAATTTGACAACATAATAAGAAAATCTTGTTCGTTGAAAAAGGAAACAAACAAATCCAAAAAATGACCCAGAAAAATGCAGAAGTAAAAAAAAAAAAAAAAAAAAAAAAAATCTAACCACTGAGGTCAAACTAATGGGGACTTAACAGTGTGTTTCTAATGCTTTTAAAAATAAAAAATGAGTTTCCCATCATAGTCAACTGTTTTGGCTTCCTGCTATTTTGCAGTGTTTCCCAGGCACTGAATCCCCTCGAGACCCACAGAAGGTCATACCAAGCACAATAATAAAACTCACTTTGCCCTCACAGGATAAATACGAGCAGCCCAAACGTGGCACTTTCCCTGTGTTAAAATGTGGATACCTAGCCACAGAAGCTTTCAGATTAACCTGACAAACACGAATGACTTTGCCCTGTGTCATGCACAAATGGAAAATATACCAGAGAGCACTTCCTTTGAAGGTTTACGTGCGGGCCAGTGGGACCGACCAGAGGGTCAGTTATAGATCACTCTGCCCTTTCCATCACCTTTCACAAGTGAAGTGACACAGAGACACCAAAGCTGTCAGAGGCTCTTGACAGGCTCTAAGAAACATCTTTATGGCCCTGAAAGGAGCTGGGTAAGCATAATTATTAATGTTATTAGAGGAACGGGCGTTTGTGTTGTCACAAATAGGCCCTAGTCCACTATAGGAGAAGAGGCGGAGGAGAGGGGCAGCTGAGCAGCAGAGCTGGACTGCACTCAGGCCAAAGGGAGGTCCTGGGGGTGCAAAGGGCCACTGTCCCTGCATGCCTTGGCATGCCATCTCTTGGCGATGGCACTCTGTATGAGTCTCCTATGGCTGTGAAAACAAATGCCAAATTTAATGGCTTAAAACAACTTAGATTTATTGTTCTATAGATCTAAAGGTCTAAAGTTTTAAATGGGCCTTATGGGAGCTAAAATCAAGGTGTCGGTGGGGCCGCTTCCTTCTGGAGGCTCTATTCCATTCCCAGCCTTTTCCAGCTTCCGGAGGATGCCCACATTCCTTGGCTCCTGGTGGCATCGCTCTGACCTCTACATCCATGGCCACATCTCTTTCTCTTTTTGACCCTCATATGCCCATCTTATGTCTCTTGTGACGACAGTGGGCCACTTCGATAATCCAGGATTACTATCCCCACCTCAGGATCCTTAACCACACCTGCTGTCCCTTTAGCCGTATAAGGTAATATATTTACAGATTCTGGGGATGACGACAAAAACAACTTTGAAGGGCTATTATTGTGCCTACCACACCTGAAGAACAAGAAGGGAAATAACAGATAGAGTGTGTTCATAGGGAGTTTACACCTGAAAGAAAAAATGGAAAGGGCTCATAGTCACTGAGGACTTAGGGGAGATAAAGACCATCACTGACTCTAGAATGCAGGGAGCCCAAGAGGCTAGGAGATGAGCAAAAGGTGTGTGTGTGTGTGTGTGTGTGTGTGTGTGTGTGTGTGTGTGTGTGTTTGAGAGTGAGAGAGAGAGAGAGAGAGAGAGAGAGAGAGAGAGAGAGATATCTTGATAAAGAGTTCATTCAATGGGGGAGGAAAAGGGATAAACAGAAGGTCATGGTCCAGGAGAAGATTTAGGATGGGAGATAATGGAGCTGGGATATTAGCAAGGTCTAGAATACAAACTTATGAGTTATCTCCTCTAGTGAAAGGAAGATTAATATCATTGACACAATAGAAATCAAGAATCTTGGCCTTTACATCACAGGCTGAAATCACTCCAATGATGAAAGGATAAAGGGCAGACAGGGAAACTGAGCCAGGACACAGAGTTGTAGAATTTCAATGAATGGAGGGGAAGAGAACCGGTGGCCAGGGGCCAGGGGGTATTGCGATAGTATAATCAGAGGGCATGAGCTTCAGAGAAGGAGCTGTTGGAAAAGGGTGATGGAAGAAAGGTTCTTCCAAGGGAACCCTGAGAATGTTGACCTTGCCTTTTAGTTTTCAAATTCTGGGACTGAGGGCATGGCAAAAGAACCAACTCCATTTAAAAAGAAAAATGAACAATTTTCTGTACTGTATGTATCTATATCTATATCTAATCTATATCTATATTAAGACCTTGTTTATTTTCAGTTACCCCAATAGAATGTAAGCTTAATGAGGGCGGTTCAATGCTGCATCTGTAGTGTCAAGGACAGTGCAGGGCACATATTGAGTCCTATTGAATGAACGAATCAATTGTTGAATGAATAAATGAAGAAAATGGAAGGAAAGAAGAAAGAAAGAAATCAATAGGCAGATAAATACCTAACTAGCTAGAGGCGAAAAGAAAGGTAGATACAGTCACACCCTTCAGGTTAGTTGGGGAAGGGCGAAGTTTCTCTCAAGGTGAGAAGGAAGGATGTGTTCTAGGGCATAACTGAAGACATAAGGAAGTGGAGAATAAAAAGTTACAAAGGAAACAGTGGAAGGGAGGACAAAGGAGAGGAATTAACAGGAGGAAGGTATTTTTTAGGGAGTTGATAAGATATGTGGGAATTATTTTGGGAGTGCAATCTGGATGAGGACACTGTAACCTGGACAGCATTCTCTGTGAGCCCCTGAGTGCAGGGAGCTTGCTTTATTCAGAAACTGACCCCTGGCAGAGAAACGACACCCAGGAGTATGTGGCTGGTTAGAGGGGAAGAATCCTGAAGAGTTCCAGACAAGACTCTCATTCCCAGGTAGCTTCAAGAAATAACCAGATGACCTTCTTTTAGGGATGTCCTCAGACTACATAGAACACTGGCTGAAACCAGTCTTAGATGACATCTGAGGCTCCTTTCAATTCCTACATCTTCAAATGACTGAAGAGAAGTCTTGCCCCCTCCTCCCACTTTACACTCCAGCTGTTTCGTTAATTTTAATTATTGGAGAGAAGAATGACCTTTTGCAAATATCACCCACAGCTTGGAACTTGATCAGCCAACACTGGAGGCATGGCTCTTACTTGACCTGGGTTGTAGGCATGCGATGCCGCGATAGCAGACCGGAGCCACCCAGAGAGAAGGAGCGGTTGCACAGATTTAGTCTCCTATTACTATGGCAACCTGGAGACTTTTGTTGCAGCGAAAGGTTAAATGAAACCAAGTGTTCATTAGGACATTCCACTAATGAATCAAGCCAAACCCTTATTTGCGTGTAAATCAATGGCTGTGTGGGGATAGGGGTGTAGAGCAAAGAGACAGTGTACAAATCAGGGAGAGCTAACTGTCTAATCAACCTTGGGATTAAAATTGGTCTCCAACTGATACAATGGCTTCATCTGTAACATGCGTGAAATAACTATAATTGAGAGGGGAAAAAAATCAGACGTTACATAATATTTCAAGAGCATTTGCCTACAGCTGAGGATTATTTCTTCATTCTTGCAAAACCACTCTTGAAACTGTTTAATTTCTTCCTTTTATCTTTGATGGGCCTTGGTGATACTTTGAAAACTAAACAAATAGCCAAATGATATTTATATTTGTTTACCCCAGTTGAGGCAATATGGCATCCAGCATTGCCTCTTGTCACAGCAGCTTCAAAAAGAAATAGTGAGTAGGGGCGCGTGGGTGGCTCAGTCGGTGAAGCGTCCGGCTTCGGCTCAGGTCATGATCTCACGGTCTTTGAGTTCAAGCCCCTTGTCGGGCTCTGTGCGGACAGCTCAGAGCCCGGAGCCTGCTTCAGATTCTGTGTCTCCCTCTCTCTCTGACCCTCCCCCGCTCATGCTCTGTCTCTCTCTGTCTCAAAAATAAATAAACATTAAAAAAAAAAGAAATTTAAATAATACAGAATTGCACTGCAATAGGTTGTTTACGCGGGTATTTATACTGTTGTTCTTCAGAGAGCTATACAGGCAGGCCTATGCAATTATAGGGATTGTGAAAATCAGTTTTAAACTTTTATTTCAGACTTTTGAAAAGGTCTATCCAAGCCAGGTTTCTGCACCACCACCCCCCCCCCCCCGCCCCCATCCTGCCCCAACAGGGGCACCTGTCTTTTCTGGTGAATTGCCCTCTGGGAAATCAGTTCTAAAAGATGAAGGGTCTAGGATCACTGGAATTTCCTCTTAGAGGCAGAAGACAGATCACTCAATCATGGTGCTATTGAAAGAGTAAGGAGTGAGTTAGTTCCTGTAGGCTTTTTTTCCTCTTTGTGTTTTCATAAGAATTGAATAAAATGAGAACTTTCAATAGTGACACAGATAAAAGATGCTCTCACAGGCAAGCGTTTATATGTCATGTTGAAAATGCCTGCAATGCTTTAGAGGCTGCTGGGAACTTACATAATTCTTAAACTTTATCCATCAATAAAAAAAAAAAAGGAAACAAAAGAGACTCTTGGGGGACCCTTGTTATTTCTAGATGCAAGGTCAGTATAGCAGAAAATGAAAGAAAATAATATTTCCAAAGAATTTGCAGTTATATGTAAATCTACAATACATCGAAGGAGGACATATACCAAACTGAAGAAGGAAAAAAATGAAGCTTTGTAGAATGTGGCTTGTCCACGTTTAACTTCTTTTTGTAACCCTGGTCTCCAGCACAATGCCTGCCATGTAGTGGTCATTCAGGAAATAATTGCCAAATTCTCAGTCATCATCTTCATCCAACGCTGTTGTGTGATTACTCCATTCCAGGCACTATTCTAAGCATTTTTCTTGTATTATCACATAAGTCCTCAAAACAGTCTTTTGAAAAAAAGTACCATGATTATCCTCTTTTGGAAGATGGGAAAACTGGGGCTTAGGTATATTCAAGAACTTTTCTCTCCTTCTTCCGTTCCATCCTGCCTTCCTTCTTCCCAACATTTCTTGAGCACCTGTATTTCTAGGGACTGTTCTAGGCAAGAGGACACAGACATGAACGAGACAAACAAAAATGCCTGTTCTCATGGAGCTCACATTCTAGTGGCCAAGACCATTCAGCTAGCAAGTTGCTGACGGAGGACTTGTACCCGGAGAGTCTGAATAATGTGCAAACAACATGGAAAATTCTAGCCCAGTGTGATTCCTTAGCTATTTCAAGATGTGTTGTGAGAGGAGTAGAAACTTTCACTGGGCCGTTTAGGACATCTTGGCCTTCTTAAAAAAAATCTATTTTGTGGTTCGTGGGACCAAGTCCTGTATCTGGCTCCGTGCCCTCAGCAGAGAGCCTGCTTGGGATTCTGTCTCTCTCTCCTTCTCTCTCTGCCTTCCCCACTGATGCGAGCTCTCTATCTCTCAAAATAAATAAACTTTATTTATTTTTTTTTCAACGTTTTTTATTTTTTATTTTTTTTGGGACAGAGAGAGACAGAGCATGAACGGGGGAGGGGCAGAGAGAGAGGGAGACACAGAATAGGAAACAGGCTCCAGGCTCCGAGCCATCAGCCCAGAGCCTGACGCGGGGCTCGAACCCACGGACCGCGAGATCGTGACCTGGCTGAAGTAGGACGCTTGACCGACTGCGCCACCCAGGCGCCCCCCCCCTTTTTTTTTTCAACGTTTTTTATTTTTATTTTTTTTGGGACAGAGAGAGACAGAGCATGAACGGGGGAGGGGCAGAGAGAGAGGGAGACACAGAATCGGAAACAGTCAAAATAAATAAACTTTAAAAAAGGAGGCGGGGGGGTGCCTGGGTGGCTTAGTGGGTTGAGCAGCTGACTTCAGCTCAGGTCATGATCTTGTGGTTCATGAGTTCGAGCCCCACATCAGGCTCTGTACTGACGGCTTGGAGCCTGGAGCCTGCTTTGGATTCTGTGTCTCCCTCCCTCTCCGCCCCTCTCCTGCTCACACTCTGTCTCTCCCTAACTCAAAAATAAATAAGCATTAAAAAATTAAAAAAAAAAAAAAGAGAGAAAAACCTCTATTTTGTCTCAGTAGGAGATGGGAGACTGGAGGCCGATACTTTTAAAGCCCAAACATCTGAAATGTGCCTTTTGATGAGTGGAGACTCAGGTTGTGCATCACTTCCTAGCACATGTTCTGTATTTCTACTGGTGACTATTTCAAGATCCCATGAAACATGTGTCTTGAACAAATATTACGACTGTTCCTGGGACGGGAAGATCTGTGTCTGCTGTCATTCAGAAGCTGTCTGCGCTCTCTACAGCCTGCACTCCTCCACTGTAGAATGAGTGAGTTAAGCCCAATTTCACTGGAATTTTATATGGATTAACTGAGACAGCATCTGCCTCTGCACTATTACTGGACTCAGCTCTAGAAAAGTCTCTGCGTCTGTAATCCAGATGGATGGATGACTAAAGGAGAAGGTAGAAGGCTTATTTTGTTTCCCAATTCCTCCCCAGTGTCAATGCGACAATCTTGGAATCTTGTCCTCATGGTCTTTGCAAATGGTGGGAGGAGAAGGCATCCTAAATTCATTCCACCTTGAGAAGTCTAGGTTTCCAGAATAGTTCTTCTATGTCCTGACACCTCCACTTGCTCTGTGATCTCATGAGAAGCAGCGAAACAAGCTGACATCCTTTTGCTTTCCTGTTTGCCTCCCCACAATATTAAGTCCTGATGCAATTACTACCTGTGGTTGATTTGTAAGGAATTCTGGCAATGCTACCCTCACACAGGTGTTCAGGAGGTGAGTGCATTGACTGTTTTTGACCATGACTTCCAGTCCTGTTAATAACCAACTTCTCTAGGAGGAAGTTGGATGAGTGAGATTGAAAGTAGTCATTTTAAGATGCCCCAAGACATCAGTTAGTGAGTCACCTGTTCCTCAGTGAACAGTCTCAGATATATTTTCCCCTTTCAGACTCTGTTCCTGATTTTCTATTTGGAGTTGGAAACATCAGCACTCCTGAGAAACATTAAATGATGAGGTCATACTGAATTTGTCTAGCACCCAATTATCTCTCTGGTTGTGAATGTACTGCATGAGGTCTCTTTTCTCTCCCTGGTTCTTGGACCATGAACTGCTTACTAAATGATAATCAGAACTAATGAAATCCTACACACCATCCTTAATGTTTCTAACATTTATGAACATGCAATTTGGGTCAAATATTAACTTCTAGGCACTGGGGAGAAACACAGTGATGAACAAGACAGATAAGATATTTTCTCTCTTGGTAGCTGCATTCCCATGGGAGGAGATACTTAACAAACAAACAATCAGGAAAAAAACAGATACATATGTAAAGAGTTAAAATGGGATGACATGAAAGAGAGTAACAAAGACTTTCCTTTTTTTTTTTAACATGGCATATCAGTAAGAGTCCCCAAAAGAAATAATGTGGCACACTCAGAAAGGGATACTTTGAGAGGAGTACATAAGGGGACTATTTGTAAATATGTGGGGGAAAATATAGGGAAAACACAAGCATGGTTAACACTTACCATTCTAGAACCAGAAGGAATGGTTATCAGAAAAGAATGGGAGGAAGGGGGAAAGGAAGAGGGGAAAGGGAGAGAGGAAGGAGGAGGAAAGAAACAAATGGAAAGGAGGAGTGGGGGTGGGAATAAAGAGGGGGATGGGAGAAGGCTGCTGGGTAGCAGCCATGACCTGTGGTTAAGGGACATAGCTGGGCAGCGGTGGCCCCAGAGGGATATAGGTAGGGCAAGGGAGCCCACTGATCCAACACACGCAGGTCACTCACCTGTAGCACCTAACAGGGTTACCAAGGGTGGAGGGTGCATCCAGAGGGAAAATTTCCAGCACAAGTAGTCAAGGTGGGCTGTCTGATGAGATATTTAAACCAAGGCCTCAAAGACAAGAAGGAGGCCAGCAGGTAAAGATGGGAAGGAGTAGAGGGAGGCTGAGGGGACAGCCAGGGCAAGGGTCCTGAACCAGGGTGCATTTTGTGAGTGCAACAGAGAACATGTACATGCAAGGAGCTTATAGTAGAGGGAAGAATGATGACTGGGAGGTTAGCTTTCTGAGCCCAGAAAAGGACTAGGATTTTACTCTATGGGCAATGGGAAGCCATTCAAGGGTTTCAGCAGGGAGTGCCATCATCTGATTTATATTTTGAGGAGGAGATTTTTCAGTGTGGAGAAAGGACTGTTAACCATAATAATTCAGATGAGGGATGATGCAACTGGGATTAACACAACGATAGATGGGATAGGGAGAAGATTTAAGATATATTTTGGATGCACTGGATACAGAACATGAAGAAAAGAGAAGAAACAAGGACTCTTCCTAGGTTTTGTGGGGGCAGGGGTTTCCAATTATACTGAGGTATAATCCCATTAGACATGCAGGTGAGCTGTCATGTCAGCAAATGGTTCCATGATTTTAGAGGTCCGGGCAGAAGTCAAACATTCTTTAACTCACAGATCACCTTAGCAGAGTGACTCAACTTTTTTCAGCTTTTCCGTTTTAAAAGAAATTAATAGATCTGAAGAACTGCCATTTTTGATCAGACACCAGAAAGAGTTTTAAAGGAATTTATCATAAGTATTCATTAATTCATGCAAGAAATTAAAATCTATTCTGTTTGGCATTAGAAGTGTTAATACTATTAAAAAAAACAAAACAGCTGATTCATCATCTTGAAGATTTTCCCAGGCCATCATTTTTTTCTGAAACCATTGGCTCAAGTTAGAATCATGGATACTCTAGTTCATCATGACCAAAACTCACTGAAGGTCTACTAAACATAGTATGAAATGGCACTGGTTTGTCAGCTGTCAAAGAGCTTTTTAGCTCAATGATAGAACATCTTCAAAACAAATTAGTTTTACACAGTATAATATAACTCATGGAAAGCAGTATTGTGGAAAAACCCTGAGGTCCTAGAATATTCAACTGAAAGGGAAAACGACCTTCATACTATAAATTCTCAGCTAAGTAGCTCTCCTATCAATTCACAAAATTTACTAACCTCTCTGAGTGACTGATTCTTAAAAACCAAGACCCCTACTATAAATGAGTCACGACCTAATTTTTATGTCGGAAAAACATGAGTGAAATCCATGTTCACATGGTGATAGTTTTTAACAACTAAGAAATGCCATCAATTCTAGGAGCCAAAACATCCTGGTTGAGAACTGGCAAAACCTTGTTTCCTGATTTTATGAGAAGGAGCTCTGGGTCATCTTGACTATTTAATCAGCTTATTTAAGAGCTAACCCCAGAAAAAGCATCACAATGCCAGGAATCACATTGATACAGTTAGTCTTGTTGGTTGTCACAAAGCCCTTTTCCAACAGTTTCCTTCCTACTGCACGCTAATAATAGAGCCCAGAAAAGCCAGAGACATCTCTATTCACTTCTGCACGGAGGGGTGGCAGTGTGATTGGTCCTGGATAATTAAAAGTCATGGAAAGTCTGAAGGAACTTCTGGAAAGAATTTTCTTCGCTGACAGAAGAAGAGAGGACCTCGAACCTTTGCTCCACTTCCTACTCGCACGTGATTCCCCTTCAATGAAATTTTGATGTGTCTGGAGCGGCAGCAGCTGCCGTGCAACCATTAGGCAACAACTACAAGGGCAAAAAGCCAAGATTCTGAGGACGATGAAGTAGAAAGGTACAGAGAGCTTATTTTTGCCATGACATGATGAGAGCTGTTGACCTATCCTTAACTGCCTACCTGCAGCCACTTTATATGAATTCGCTCAATGTATTTATTGTATAATCTACTGTAAGTTGGATTCCTTTCCTTGCAGCTCAGTGTAGCCTAACCAATCAGCCCTCTTCTTGGTGTTTATTCTTCCCTTGGCTTCACTGATCCTGGACTGTCCTGAGCTTTTACTTCTCTGGATGGGTTTTTAACCAGTTCCTTCTCCTCCCCTCATCCCAAAATACGAGTGCCCCCCCTCTCCAGCTTCTGTGTGCGGCTTTTATTCTCACTTCCCTTCAAATTCTCCCTTATTAATTCTATCCTCTCCCACAGCTTTTACTACCACCTACACATAAGAAACTTCCAAACCTTACTTCTTTCCTTAATCACTGTGAAGTAAACCATAAAGCTATAATGGGTTGATTGGGCTGGGGCCATCCACAGGAACCCCCACTCATGCAGTAACACTGGACTCTGCAGGGCAGGAGACAGCAGGGGACAGGCATCAGTGGGACCCACTTCCTATCGATCTCAATTTTCTTAACAAAGAATTTGCTTTCCCTCTGTCCCTTCGGAAGTGGACGGTGTGTAAAATGTTCAACTCCAATAAAAAATTCACATCTTTCTTTTTTTTGTCTTCCCACTTTCCTTTCTACATTTTTCAATGGTTATAGTGCTTCCTGTTGTTATCTTCATTTGAGGAACTGGCAGAGTGACATTACTTACTTTTCCTTTGACTATTTCATAACCCTTGTAGCATTCTACGAATTTTTGTTTTCTCCTATCCTTTATCCATGTTTGCATCATGAAAGAAAGTGAACGTTATATGACAAATTTGCTGATGACAACAGAATGACGCTCTTGGTGGAGCCTCCGGGCAAGGCTGAAGGCACGGCAGTCCCTGAAACAGTGATGATAATGCTAACGTGTGCCATTCAATCTGCACCTAACAGGTGCTGAGTCGTGTGCACACATTATCATGTAGGAACCCTTGAACGATGAACCTGGCGGAGAATAGAGTCTACTGACAACATCCCCGGAGGCTGCATCCCCAGAGTTCTTGGAACAATAGCTTTGCAGGGAGCTATCCTTGGTGCTGAATTGCTTCTTAATTAACCAGCGTTAATCTCTGTGCCTAAAAGCTGCTTGAGACTCCAACTACTTCTGATTTTCCAAATCTGTGTCCAGCCAGGCATCCTGCTCCAAATTACACACTGACTTTAATTGATGCGCTCACCTGGTGGCTGTCCCAGTGGTGTTTCTAATCACCTGTACAATTCTTTGGTAGGGATGTGACAGCTCAATTTAGTTCCTTGAGGCTAGGGTCAAGCTTCATTTTAATTTGTAACATTTACAGCACCCAGCTCCATGCCCTGACCGTAACAGTTTCTTTTCTAGTATATATTTTTTATTCTGTCCATCTGTAGTAGGAAACTCCCTGTCCTCTATTTAAATATAATCTTTTGAAATGGATGTCTAGTTAACCTACGTCCCAAGATGAAATCTGGGGCATCAATTCTTTCAAGCTGGAATGTAGGTATATAGCATTCAGAACTAAAAAGACCTTTTACAAAAGATTGGACTATTCAGAGAAAAGAAATTCCTGTTATTATGTAGAGCTGAGTGTGCAATACACTTTATTTGGATTGGTGGTAAAATGTCCAATAATTTTAGATGACTTCTCACCTGCTGGGAAGAAATAACCAGAGAAAAATGCCTTTTAAATATATATTTCTTAGTTTATAACCACCCTATCAGGATACCTCTGGGAATGCCTTGGGGTAAGTTATCACTGAAATCACCTCATACAGTACTGCAGGTTTGGGACAGCTTATCAGGAGTGGGGTTGAGTAACTTCCACTCTCTATAGAAAAATGGTACAGCCATAATCCTGTGTGATGCATGGTCCAGTGTAAAAGTAATGGTGGGTGATGCCAGGAGATGATTATCAGTACCAACGCATGGCCCAAATATATCCTTAAACTATAGTGTATGGCTGTTCCAGCCAAGAAATGCATCCTGTCTCCACTGCTCCCTAACTGTATGACCTCAGACAAGACACTTAACCTTTTAAGGCCTCAGTATCTTCATTGGTATAATAGGAATCTAATAGCACTTTGGCCTACTCAATGTGCAGTGATAAGCACAGTGGCTGACAGATGTTACCGGGTCAATAAATGTTAGGTATTATTATTGGTAGAGTATGTAATACCTGTGATTGGTATTACCTGTAATTGTAATACCTGTGATTGGTAGAGTATGTTGTCTCTGTAAGACCTGGTTCAATTCCTATCAGTAGAGAATTTGGAGTCCTGCTACTGATATCTCTTCTATCCAATCAGGGAGTGGTGCATAGTTGGTACTATATAAGCCACCAACATTACTGGGGATTATATATACAAGTAGTGGCAGAAATAACTGGTTTGCTCTACATATGTTCTCCCTCCCTTTCTTCCATAATAATACAATTTTCAGACTGATAGGTGGCTGTACATAAAATGAAAATATTTCATTTTCCAGATTCCCTTGCAGCTAGCTGTGTTCATATGATTAAACTTTGGCCAATAAAATGTAAATACAATTATGGTGTACAATGTCTGTGCTATTCCTTTAAAAGCCCTGCCCTTGACTCCCTCCTTCTCCTGATTTCTGGAATGTGAACGTGGTATTCAGCTATCATGGACCATACAGATGAGGGCAGTACCCAGCTTTAGCTGAGCAACAATAATGAAGCAAGGTAGGTTCCAACCCCATGGAGCTACCATATTTGACCTAAACTTCTCTGTCACTAGGCTGTTCCAGGAGAGAGGAGAGAGATACATTTCTCTCACTTTAAGTTACTATATACTGTAGGTCTCTAGCAGCACAATTGAACCCATAGGCAGCTAATTGCCAATATTTATATGCACTAAATGATTAATTGAATTAACTTTTATGTGTACCATATGTGGAAGGTCAGAATACTTCACCCAACCAACCATCCATTCATCCATCCATCCATTCATCCATCCATCTATTCATCCATCCATCCATCTATTCATCCATCTATCCCTCCATCTATCCATCGATCCATCCATCCACCAATCCATCCATCCATCCACCCATCATTTATTCCCATCAGTATGGGTAGGCATTAGAGAACACAGTGATGAATGAACCCTTGGCATGCCACCAATTATGCATCATAATTTGACCCCAAGATTCCTTTCCAGTTGAAATCCTGCAGTGTGCTCTGCCATTTGAAATATACATTTGCAAGCAAATAGTTGTTCTCTAGCATGGAATACCTTTTCTCCCAAGAAACTCCTACTTCATCCTTTTGGACTCAACAAATGCTACCTCTGTGAAAGCCTCCTCCTCATGATCTTCTGTATCCTGCCTACAAGGTAGGATCGATTGCCTCTTGGTTTGTGCAACTACACCACTTAGCATATCTTGACTATGTAGGCATGTAGAGCAGAGGGAAGGCACAACTGGATTTGAATCCCAGCCCTGGGGCACCTGGGTGGCGCAGTCGGTTGAGCGTCCGACTTCAACCAGGTCACGATCTCGCGGTCCGTGATTTCGAGCCCCGCATCAGGCTCTGGGCTGATGGCTCAGAGCCTGGAGCCTGCTTCAGATTCTGTGCCTCCCTCTCTGTCTGCCTGTCTGTCTCTCCCCTCTCTCTCAAAAAATAAACATTAGGGGCGCCTGGGTGGCTCAGTCGGTTAAGCATCCGACTTCAGCCAGGTCACGATCTCGCGGTCCGTGAGTTCGAGCCCCGCGTCGGGCTCTGGGCTGATGGCTCAGAGCCTGGAGCCTGTTTCCGATTCTGTGTCTCCCTCTCTCTCTGCCCCTCCCCCGTTCATGCTCTGTCTCTCTCTGTCCCAAAAATAAATAAACGTTGAATCCCAGCCCTTCCCCTATGAACAATGGGCTAAAGCACATTACTTAACTTTTTTCCTGCTCATTTTCCTAATCTGAAAAGAGGTAAAAACAGAATTTACCTCAATGAGTTGTGGAGGAGGTTAAATGAGAATCCACATAAGACTGAGAGTTTAGAACATGGAATATGGTAAAGACATCTTCTTTGTTACCACAGGATGTACCCTTTGAGCTGCCATTATCCATGCGCTTGGATTTCCCACTATCCTCAAAGTCCTTGGAAGTCAGAGACCAAATCTCAGACATCTAACTGGTATCCAATCCTTAGGACACTATCAGGCACACGGCAGACTCAATGGATGCTTATGCTATCTGCCTACAGGTGAATGAATGAATGAATGAAGGACACTTTTCTAGGTTTAAAGGAATTAACATGAAACATATAATCTGGCATCTCCTAGACGTGTCTGAGCTAGGTAAGTAGAAGTCTTACATAGATGGCATCAATTAGGAACTGAGTGCTGTCTCAGTAAACCTCTGGGTGGAGGCAAAAGTCTGGCCACAGAAGGCGGAGTGGGATGGGTTGGAGCTGACCACAGGTTTTATGGAAGGGAAGGGCCAGCGTTGCCAAAGGACAGCTTTTAGGGAAACTGGCGGTTACTTCCTTTGGCCCCCGTCCCACTCATCGCACCAGGGTGCAGCATGCTGCTTCACTGTTCCAGAAAACACTGAAGTGTCATGAAGGCAGTTAGGTGGCATCTGCAGGTGTCTCGTGAACTTAGGGAGCTTTTGCCATTCCCTATCAGAACAGAAGCATCTGTTGAAAATTCTCCATATGACACCTCATTTACCAAATGGGACTGCAGCTCCCCAAAGAAGGAAAATAACCTTTACAGAGAGGGAAGAGGGAGAAAGGAAACACTCCGTCACTCTAATTTGAACTGTCAAGTATCTTCCTGTCATCCCTGTCTTTCCGACTGTCACCTGGTGAGTCGCTTAAAAGAGCAAGGACAGTAGCCTAGCTGTTATCATCATGCTTCTTTCTTTCCCCTTTTAAAAAATTAATTCCCAGGAGGCAGAGATCATAGGCCAAGTTCTAACATTACTTCCTCTTCAAAGGAGTTCTTGGACCAAATCTTGGTTTGTAGAGATCCAGTCAGAGGCCGGTGACATTGGATCAAGCCATAACTTGTAGCTGGAAGTCTGCCCCACACTCTCCTCATGTTGTCCCCTTGGCCCCAAGCTGCAGGAACAATCTACTGACCCATAAGAGTGTACGAAAGTCTGACACTTGCTTTTTCCTTTCAAATAATGGAAACTACTCTTTTAGTTTGGAAAAAAAAATCCAAAGCTTGTCATGGGCATTATAGTTTTCCAGGATGTCTATACTTACTTTAGGCTATAAATTTCAGCAGGTTAACACTTACTGGATACTTACCATGTGCCAGGCTGAATGCCTTTCATAATTAAAAAAAAATCTTCCTAACAGTCATATGAAGCGAGAGCTGGTACAACCTCCCATTTTCCAGATGTGGAAAGTACAGCCCAGAAATGTGTGCTAACTCATTGAAGGTCACACAACCCATAAATAGTAAAACCAGTAATAATAAAAATTTGAACCTTCGCTGTCACTGCAGAGCCATTTCCTAACCATTATACTCTACTTCATGATTGAAAAGAAAGAAGTGTCTTCATAGAAAAGGTACATTATCTTGGGGCTTTGAAGGATATGTAGGAGTTTTCAAAGTTGAGGGGTTAAGAGGAATGCTAGGGTGGGGGTGGGGGGCGAAGCAGTTATTATCTCTCTCTCTCTTTCTGGGTGACTGGAGTCATTTTGCTGTGAAACACATATTTTTTTTTTCAGTGGCATCACAGGCCACCCATCAGAGCAGAGAAGAATTTATTTAAAGAGAACAGAGAATCCTGATTGCTTAAAGCCAGGAAAAATGGGATACATCTTCTGAGTCCAGTATTGGAGCTCTATAGCCCATCTGATTCATAAGAAAAAAGTCTCTGGTGATAGGTCTGAATCAGGGGCTGCTGCCTTGAAATTTCCCTAGCTGCTGCAAAATATTTAAATGTTTATTTTTGAGAGAGAGAGAGAGAGAGAGAGAGAGAGAGAGAGAGAGGGAGAGGGAGGGAGAGGGAGTGAAAGTCAGGGAGGGGCAGAGAGAGAAGAAGACACAGAATCCAAAGCAGGCTCCAGGCTCTGAGCCGTCAGCACAGAGCCCAATGTGGGACTCGAATCCACGAACCGTGAGATCATGACCTGAGCTGAAGTTAGACGTTTAACCGACTGAGCCACCCAGGCGCCTCTGCAAAAATATTTAAAACATACATATCCTTCTTGCTTGTTCGAGTGTTTCCTGTAACCCCTCTGCTTTAATGTTACAAAGCCAAAGGCTCTTTTTTTTTTTTTTTTTTTTTTCCAAATAGTGACTGTGCTGTCGGGGAGAAAGAAGGGCCATTAAGTAGCGGCCCGGGCAGGGTAGCCAGCACGGGGGGGTTACAGCAGGTTAAGCTAGAGAAGAGGGTTCAACAGGTCAGGGGCAGTGAGAACAGAGTGGGAAAGATGAAACACAGGTCCTGGGTGCAGCATGTGCTGACTGAATGGTAGGTAAAGAGGGAGGGGACATAAGGGTGGTCTCTGGGAGGGGAGAGAAAACAGGAAAAGATGGCAGTTGAAAGAAGAAAACGTGGTGATTTCAACCTGGTCAATCGAGCAGGGCGGCGGCATAGGGAACAGCCAGAAGGGTGGGTCTGAAGACAGACTGCCCTGGTTCAACTCACGGCCCCACCACTTACTATGCGGCCTTGAGAAAGCTGTGTGTCCTTGGGCTGATTAATTAACGTCTCCAGGTTTGTTTCTCATCTGTAAAGTGAGAATAATAAAAGCAGGTGCTTCACAGGATCGTCTTAAGGATGAATGAAACAATCCACGTTCGCACTTCGGTAACACTCAGGAAAGGTTAGCTGATAATATTATTGATTTAAGAAATTGCTACATTTTATTACGACTAACACTTCAAGGGTATTTAATATGTGCCGCCGAGCACTGTTCGAAAGAGCTGCACACGCTATTTAGCATAACTAATTAGAAGAATCCTGTAAGAACCACCACAACCCTAGAAGGCAAGTATTATTTTCATGCTCGTTTTACTGATCAGGAAACTGAGGCACAGAGAGGTTAATTAGGTGGCCCAACGATACACCGCTAGTCAGTGGCAAAGCCAGGATTCAAACCCAGGCAGTCTGGCTTCAGCGTCGGTGCGTTTATCCACCTCTCTTCTCCGCCTGTCTTTTCAAAGCTAGTAAGAGCGCCTCAAGGACATCTGTGTGGAGATGCTAATAGGAAGCTGGAAATTCAAGTCCACAGAGGTCAGAGCTCGAAGCGATTCCTTTGAGAGGCATCAGTATGGATGGTATAGCTTAAGCCGCAGGCAGGGGATTGCCACCTAGGAAGAATTACTGAGTAATGGGGGATACTTACACAAAGATGGCGATTTACGACCTAATGAGGTAAACTGAGGGGTAGCCACAGGTGAGCCAGGTGAGGGAGTAAAATAAGAAAGATGTTCGGGAAGATACGACTGCTCTTCCGGAGAGGTCGGAACAAATATGAGAAGCAGCTATTAGATTTAGTGATGAGGACATTTTTGGTAACTCTCTGGAAAGTACTTTCATAAAACCACAGCAGGTTAGCCAGTGGGTATTTGTTAGGGAAGTGAACTGCCAACTTCTAGGAAGTTTTCAAAGGACTGAAAGAGAGGGGAGCGGGATGAGGTGGGTGAGGCGAGGGCCAGCTGCTTTGAGGATGAGCAGGGAGGTGCCCCTGCTGAGGGACCGTGTGAAGAGGAGAGCACTTCCCTTTAAGCTTCAGGGGTTAATTCTCTTGCCATGACTCTCCCCAAGACTAGATCACCCCCACCTCTAGCTGGGGACCATTACCGTATTGCACGATGAAATTGATTCCATTCCGCTTACAAAGGGAGTTTGGCAAAGGGATGATTAGCTGCCTGGTGGGGAATGAAAGTTGCTCAGTCTTATCAGGATGTAGTGTGGAGAGAGTGATGATAATAATTGGGGGGAATTCCTGTTTTTATTACAGCCTGAGGCAGCGATCACATTAAAACTGAATACTCTTATGTGCCATTTTAAAACATCTCCGATTGTGAGATCTGAAGCCATTTTACGGGGGACCAAGAGATGGAAGAGAATGCACATCACAAAACTGAGTAGATTCGAAAATAATTTTAGACAAAACAGAGACCAATGTTCCCCGCACTGCTGTGCTTCTGGGTTTGACTATTACAATAATGTCATCCTAAACCACTTGCAATTAAATACTGATTGTGAAATGCCATTACAATTGCTTGATGTGACAATGTGTTGAGTAACAAAAGCCAAATGTAGAATTGGATGTGCACGGTGAAATAAGATGTCAACATATTGGACACAGAAAACCAGTAGCTATGTATGAGGGCAGGCTTATAAGTGATTTTTTGTTTGTTTGTTTCCTTTCCTTTTTCTTCCAAACATGTCTCTTGCTTATATAACACAGTTAACATTTCTTTTAAAAAGAGGTAATATAAACTATAGATTTTTCACTAAAATTTTCCACTGTTTACAGTTCTTGGAACTTTCTAAAGTTGCAGTTCTTTCCCTGGGTTCACTGATGTCCTGAAATTGTGGGTGGATGGCTTAAAGGCACCGAAAGGATTGTTGAGATTTTATCAGATCTCAAGGGGACTCATGCCTGCCAGGGGATGACAACCACCGATGACAAACATTTTGAGCCATCTGTATATGCCAGTCATGATGTCTGCCTGTGATGAGCTAATGGGACCCCCTGTCCTCACTCCCAGGGGGCTCCTCCCTTGCGGAACCACAAATACGAATGGGTGACCTGTGTCTCCCATTCCAAAGTGGTTCTATGAATGTGACTAGGTGGTGATATATATTTTACTTTCAAAAACCTTTATGGTTGCAAGCACCCTTACAATGGGAAAAGGAGACCCAGCATTCGGCACGCATGAGCTCATTTAGCTCTTTCTTAAGGGCTCGTTGTTGGGAGGACATTCCAGAGACATGGTCATGGACTTGTTGCTCTACTTGCCTTCCTCGGTCTCATTCAGAAACCCTCACAGAAACCCTGTTCTTACCCCACTATGAGCAACGTGAAGGAGCCCTACAGAGAATGTGGATTTGGACCCCCGGGTGGCTCCTTACACACAGTTCAGTCACAGGTTCAGGCTTCTCATCGACAATGTGGGGATGCCACTCCCTCATCTGTGCGCTGGTTGTGGGGATTAAGTGAGAAGGCAGATGCCAGCATGCACACGGATGCTCTATGCATCTTAGTTTCCTTCCCTCGTACAGGATCCTCTAGCATTATCAAACTACCCATCAATTTGTATATTTGAGGACCTGCTATTGTATGAAACACTGTAGTAGGTATCAAGGATAGAAAGGGGTAAAAAAAAATGTCTTTGCGGTATCATAGGCTATTTGAGACATCACATTTATTTAAAAATTTTTCATGTTTATTTATTTTTGAAAGCAATGGGGGGGGGGGGTAAGAGAGAGAGACAAAGAGTGGGAGAGGGGCAGAGAGAGAGGGAGACACAGAATCCAAAGCAGACTCCAGGCTCTGAGCTGGCAGCTCACACCCACGAACCGTGAGATCGTGACCTGAGCCGAAGTCGGATGCTCAACGGACTGAGCCATCCAGGTGCCCCACGGGACATCACATTTAAAAGCAGACTGTGTTGAAGAGGTTGGAAGATGGTGGTGGGGTAGTAGGACCCTAGGCTCACCTCCTCCCATGAGATCTCCTTCCAAGCAGAGAACTATAAAGTCATCCTCAATACCCCAGAAATTGGCCTGAAGACTGGCCGAACAAAATGGACAACCAGAGATAGAGAAGGGGCTACACTGAAGGAGACAGGAAGGGTAGAAACACAGTTTGGGAGAGAAAAGATTGTGGCTGCTGTGGTGGGGAGGGAGGCACGGTTGCAGAGAAGGGCAAGAGACAGACTAGCACAGAGGGAGAATGAATCCCCATAGAAATTGGCTTGGAAAGCAAGAGGGGCTCAATTCTGTGGCTTCTAGCACCCAGCAGGGCGTAAAACCTGGAATTTTGAAGGTCAGGCTACAATTGAGCCTGGAGGGCACTGGGGCTGCTGTAGAGAGGAGGCAGGCAAACAACGCGTGGGCATACAGTGAGGAAACAAGCAATCTGAAGAGCACCTGGCGCACACAGTGGGGAGGCTGTTTGCTCATCTTGGAGTGTATCCCAGAGAGGTAGTATTCACTGAGAGACCCCTCTGGGAACAAAGAAACTAGTGCCATTTCCCTCTCTCACCCCTCAGCATAAATACAGCCACCAGTGGGAACCAGAGGAGCACAGACACTTTCTACCCAACTTACTTACACTCGGCCCCACCCCTCGGTTCTGCAGTGGGACTGCCCTTCCCAGTGCTTGCCTCAGTCCCGGTGCCGTGGGCCCCCTCCCCCAGAAGACTGGCCCAAACCCCTGCTCACACCACATCTCCCTATGTGGGAGCTTTGCAGAGCCTCAGTTCCCACGGTGGTGGCAACAGGTCTCATTTCACAAACAGGTCAGAGCACACCTCATTAAAACTCACCACATTCAGGCCAGGGAACAAACAATGCCCACAACAGGCAAAGACAGCCTCTGCAGATGACTGGCCTGAAGGACAAAGTGGCCAGGACAAAACATCAGAGGATATGCAGCACACATTGCAGACCCTCCCAGCCGTGCCAGGCCCTATGGAATAAGGGGACACCACATGGCAGGGCACTAGAGGACCTCTTCTTCATAAGGTCATTTACCCCTAGAGAAGGAGACATAGGTGACATTTCTTACATGCAGAAACAGGTACAGAGACTTAGATAAAATGAGAAGACAGAGGAATTTCTCCCACATGAAAGAAAAGGACAAAGCCACAGCCAGATCTAAGCAGAACAGATGTAAGTAACATGCCTGAGAGAGAGTTTAAAGTAATGATCATAAGGATACTCACTGGACTTGACAAAAGAGTAAAAGGAACGAGTGATACCCTTAATACAAAGATAAGGAATAACACAGCAGAGATAAAAGGGTTCAAAAAACAAAATGAGAAACACACTGGATGGAATGAACAGCAGGATGGGGGAAGCAGAGGAATGAATTAATGAACTAGAAAACAGAGTAATGGAAAATAATCAAGCTGAACAAAAGAGAGAAAAAAATATATAAAATGAGAATAGACTTAGGGAATTCAGGGACTCCATCAATTGGCATTCATATTATAGGAGTCCCAGAAGAAGAGACAGACAAGGGGGCAGAAAATTTATTTAAAGAAAGAATAGCTTCAAACTTCCCTGATCTGGGGAAAGAAACAGACATTGAGATCCAGGAGGCACAGAGAACTCCCATCAAGTAGATTAACACCATGACATATTGTAGTTAAAGCGGCAACATATAAAGAAAAATTAGTAAAAACAACAAGATAAAAGAAGACAGTAACTTATCAGTGAGAACCCATCAGTCTAGCAGGGTATTTTTCATCAGAAACTTTCCAAACCAGAAGGGAGTGGCATGATGTATTTAAAGTGCTGAATGGGAAAAATCTGCAGCCAAGAATAGTCTATCCAGCAAGGCTGCCATTCAGAATAGGAGGAGAGATGAAGTTTCTCAGACAAACAAAAACTCAAGGATCTCATGACCAAAGAACCAGACTTGCAAGAAATATTAAAGGGGACTCTCTTTGAGGGGAAAGGAGAGAATAAAAGTGCCTGTGTAAAGGTAGGAAACAAAATCAGCAACTATAAATATTTCTGTAAAAATCAGCCAAAGGACTCACAAAATACAGGGATATAAAATATAATAACACATACCGAAAACGTGGGGAGAAGAAAAGAATGGGTTCAAACTTAAATGACCATTAACTTAATATAGACTATTTGCAGAAGACATTATATGCAAAGCTAGAAGTAACCATATACCAAAAACTACTAATAAACATGGAAAGAAGAGAAAGAAATCCAAATATATCACTAAAGATAAACAAAAACCATGAAAGACAAGAATCAGAGAAAATATTCAGAAACAACCACAAAACGACAATAAAAACATATTATCAATAATTACTTTGAATGGAAATGGACTCAACAGTCCAATAAAAAGACCCATCTATATGCTGCCTATAAGAGTCGCGTTTTAGACCTAAAGACACCTGCAAATTGAAAGTGAGGGGAAGCAGAAACATCTATCATGCAAATGAATGTCAAAAGAAAGCTGCAGTAGCAATACTTATATCAGACAAAATATGCTTTAAAACAAAGACTGTAACAAGAGAAAAAGAAGGACACTATATAATAATAAAGAGGACAAGCCAACAAGAAGATAAAACAATTGTAAATATTGTTGCATCTGACATAGGGACACCCAGATACATGAAACAGTTAATAACAAACACAAAAGAACTAGTTGATAATAATACAATAATATTAGGGGACTTTAACACCCCCACTTACATCAATGGACAGATCATCTAAACAAAAAATCAACAAGGAAACCATGGCTTTGAATGACACACTGGAACAGATGGATTTAACGGATATATTCAGAACCTTCCATCCTAAAACAGCAGAACACACGTTATTTTCAAGTGCTCATGGAACATTCTCCAGAATAGATCACAATTAGCCCACAAAACAAGCCCCCTCAACAAATTCAAGAATGAAGTCGTACCATGCATCTTTTCTGACCATAATGCTACAAAATTAGAAGTCAACCACAAGAAAAAATATGGAAAGACCACAAATACATGGGAGTTAACATGCTACTAAACAATGAATGGATCAACCAGGAAATAAAAGAAGAAATAAAAAAGTACATGGAAACAAATGAAAATGAAAATACAGTGGTCTGAAATCTTTGGGATTCAGCAAAAGCAATCCTAAGAGGGAAGTTTATAGCAATACAGGTCTACCTCAAGAAGCAAGAAAAATCTGAAACAAACAACCTAACCTTACACTTAAAGGAGCTAGAAAACAACAACAAAATCTAAAACCAGCAGAAGGAAGGAAATAATAAAGATTAAAGCATAAATAATTGATTCAGAAACAAACAAAAAGCAAAACACTCCACAATAGAAGAGATTAATAAAACTAGGAGCTGTTTCTTTGAAAAAGTCAACAAAATTGATAAGCCCCTAGCCAGACTTATCAAGAGAAAAAAAAAAGGACTCAAATAAATAAAATCACAAATTAGAGAGGGAAATAACAACCAACACCCTAGAAATACAAACAACTATAAGAGAATATGAGAAACCATATACCAACAAACTGGACAACCTAGAAAAAAATAGATAAATTCCTAGAAACATATAAACTACCAAAACTGAAATAGAAATATAAAATTTGAATAGACCAATAACCAGCAAAGGAATTGAATCAGTAATAAAAAAAAAATCTCCCCAACATACAAAAGTCCAGGGCCAGATGGCTTAACAGGTGAATTCTATCAAACATTTAATGACTTAATACCTACTTTTTCAAGCTATTCCAAAGAAGAAAAGGAAGGAAAACTTCCAAATTCATTCTGTGAGGCCAGCATTATCCTGATAAATATACCAAAACCAGATAAATATACCACTAAAAAAGAGAATTACAGGCCAATATCTCTGATGAACATAGATGCAAAAATCCTCAACAAACCACTAGCAAACTGAGTTCAACAATACATTAAAAAAATCACTCACCACCATCTCACCACCATCAAGTGAGATTTGTTCCTGGGTTGCAAGTGTGGTTCAGTAGTTGCAAATCAATCAGCTTCATACATCACATCAACAAGAGAAAGGATAAGAATCATATGATCATTCAGTAGAGGCAGGAAAAGCATTCGACAAAGTACAACATTCATTCATGACAAAAACACTCAACAAAGTAGGGATAGAGGGAACATATCTCAACATAATAAAGGCCAGATACGAAAAAAACATAGCAAACATCATACTCACTGGGGAAAAACTGAGGGCTTCCCCCTAAGGTCAGGGGCGCTTTTATTCAACATAGTCCTGGAAGTCGAAACCACAGATATCAGACAACAAAAAGAAATAAAAGGTATCCAAATCAGTAAGTAAGAAGTAAAACTTTCACCATGTGCAGATAATATGATGCTATATATAGAAAACCCACAAGACTACCAAAAACCTGCTAGAACTGCTAAACAAATTCAGTAAGGTTCCAGGATACAAAATCAATGTACAGAAATCTGTTGCATTTCTTTGCACTAATAATGAAGCATGAGAAAGAGAAATTAAGGAATCAGTCCCATTTACAACGGCACCAAAAATAATAAGATACCTAGGAATAAACTTAACCAAAGAGGTGAAAGACCAGTACTCTGAACTACAAAACATTGATGAAGGAAACTGAAGATGACACAAAAACACGGAAAGATATTCCACGCTCACAGATGGGCAGAACAGATATCGTTAAAATGTCTATACTACCCCAAGCAATCTATACATTTAATATAATCCCTATCAAAATGCCAACAGCGTTGTTCCACACAACCAGAACAAATGATTCTAAAATTTGTAAGGAACCATAAAAGACCCCAAATAGCTAAAGCAATCTTGAAAAAGAAAAGCAAAGCTGGAGGCGTCATGATTCCAGAATTTAAGTTATATTACAAAGCTGTAGTCGTCAAAACACTATGGTACTGGCACAGAAATAGACACATAGAATAGGATAGAAAACCCAGAAATGAACCCATAACTAAATGGTCAATTAATCTTTGACAAAGCAGGAAAGAATATCCAATGTGAAGAAGATAATCTCTTAAGAATTAGTGTTGGGAAAACTGTTCAGCAACATATAAAAGAAGGAAATGGGACCACTCTCTTATACCATACTCAAAAATGAATCCAAAAATGGATTACAGACATAAATTTGAGGCCTGAAGTCATAAAAATTCTAGAAGTAAACATAGGCAGTAGGCTTTTTGACATTGGCCACAGCAACATTTTCTACATATGTCTCTTAAGGCAAGGGAAGCAAAAATAACCTATTGGGACTTCATCAAAATAAAAAGCTTCTGAACAGCGAAGGAAACAATGAGCAAAACTAAAAGGCAGCCTATGGAATGGGAGAAGATATTTGCAAATGACATATCTGAGAAAGGATTAGTATCCAAAATACACAAAGACCTTATAAAATTCAACACCCAAAACCCAAATAATCCCATTAAAAACGGGCAGGAGACATGAACAGACATTTCACCAAAGAAGACATACAAATGGCCAAGAGACACATGAAAAGATGGGCATCATCAATTACCATCAGACAAATGCAAATCAAAACCACACGCCTGTCAATTCTGACAAGTGCCTAAAATCAACAATACAAGCAGCAGCAGGTGTTGGTGAGGAAGTGGAGAAAGGGGAACTCTCTTACACTGTTGGTGGAATGCAAACCGGGGCAGCCACTATGGAAAACCGTACAGAACTTCCTTGAAAAGTTCAAAATAGATCTACTCTGTGATCTAGCAATTGCACTATTGGTATTTACCCAAAGAATACAAAACCATGAACTCAATGGGTTACATCCACCCCTATGTTTATACTAGCATTATTTACAATAGCCAAGATGTAGAAACAGCCCAAGTGTCCATCTACTGATGAATGGATAAAGAAGATGTGGTGTATATATATATATAATAAAATATTATTCACCCATAAGAATGAAATCTTGCCATCTGTAATGACACGGATGGATCTAGAGAGTATAATGCTGAAATAAGTCAGAGAAAGACAAATATTATATGATTTCACTCCTATGTGGAATTTAAGAAACAAAACACACGAGCAGAGGGTAAAGAGAGAGAAAAAGAGAGAAAAATCAAGAAATAGACCATTACCTACAGAGAACAAACTGATGGTTACCAGAAGGGAGAGGGGTGCAGCGATGGAGGAAGTAGGTGATGGGGATTAAGAAGATAACTTGCCATGAGGAATAGCAGGTGATGTATGGAAGTGTTGAATCACTATATTGGGCCCCTGAAACTAATATAACACTACATGTTCACTGGAATCAAAGCAAAAACTTAAAAAGCCAAGAAAAAGAATAAGGCAAGTGAAAGAAATAAAAGGCATAAAAATTGAAGAAGAAAAAAGTAGCATGTGTTAAGTGCCAAAGGGATTGCAAATGTCTCAGTATTTGACTGAAAAGTGTATTCATTCTTTCAAGTATTTTTTGAGCAATCACTGCGTGCTATGCCATGGGGTACTAACAATTGTGCCGAGAACAAGAGAGACAAGTCCTCTGCTGTCACAGGCTCTCAGTGCAGCAGTGGGGAAACCAGCAATAGACCAGGCAACAGTGATACAACCCAGATGTTGTCAGAGGGTGGTGAATGCTATGGAGAAAACACATGTGGGGAGTTTGACAGAGTGCCACCGACTGAGATGCTAACCTAGGTGGGGTAACCAGAAGAGTCCTCTCCGAGGAAGTTACATTTGAGCTGAGACCTGAAAAAGGGCTCAGCTTTGCAGAGATCAGGGGGTTTCGATGTGCCTGCTTTAGGCTTAAAGGAACACCAGGAGAAGGGCCCCTGAAACAGGAGTGAGCTTGTCACCACTGAGCTGCAGAAAGATCCTGGTGTGTCCAGAGATGCTAAAGGAGAGCAAGAGAGCAAGCTGTCACTGTTACAGAGGGGATTAGCATGAACCAAGTGACCAGTTGTATGGGGAGACAAAAAGGATGCACAGATGTAAGTTGACCTTTGAACATCACTACTGTGTAGCTGGGCAAAGACCAGAAGCATCAAGAGCTAAAAAGACTGATTGGTTCCTAAGTACTTGCTCTAGTCCTGATGTTTCAATACCTGTAAGTTATCATCATCATGGATTTGCATGATGAATTGGGCAGCTCTTCGTGGGTACTCAATACTATGAGTGAATTCCACGGGAAAACAGTCAAAATGTTGGCACTGAATTGCCAATGACTCGGGAGCGTGAATGTGATTAAATCGAACATTCTTTGTAATGTTTCCCAAAAAAATTCAATGGAGAATAAAAAAGAATTTCTCAGAGTAATATATATGGATGGAGCATATTTCAAGCCACCCACAAAGACATAAAAGAAAAAAGAGAGAATATCCTATGATTGCATTGGATAGCTAGAGCTTACAAAAGATCCTAATACAAAATATGGGGGTATTGCATTCAACATACTATTTTTTTCCTCCTTTCTCAAAGGCCATTAGCCAGTAACCTTTATCCTGCTAAACAGTGAAATTAGAGTCTAGCATTGTCTACGTCCACAGACTGTGGTCAAACACTCCAAAATGCACTATGGCTTTTCACGTGTGGTTCATTTTCTTACATTTTCAGAAAGTAGAGGGAAATTACAGAATAAAAAGGGAAAAGGGTTACAAAGCATGTTTTTTTCCGAAGTAGAATAAATAAATACATATTCCACACATGGATGTAGCTTTGGTTCTGTTGGCAATTTGGGTAGCAGTGAACTTTGTCTACTTAGAAACCCATGAAAGACACAGATGCTGAATCCCATTAATGACTTAGCACCTCTGTGTTCCACTTCAGCTGATAAAACCACGTGTCCTACATGGGTTGTGTTCATAATCTTATTACCTGTTAACAGGATTTGTGCTTGGAACTCCCAGGGACCCCTTCATCAACTCACTTACATGCCCAATGTCAAATATATTTTGATAACAGTTGGTTCAGACAGAAAATAAGACCCACTAACCTGCTTAAGAAGGCTTTAAATATCTTCCAGAAACATTTCTCAGCTTGTAATTCTGAAATTCTGTATTACCATGCATAAGCAACAAGGCCCAAGTCAGAATTTAGAAGAAGCCAGTTAAAGAACTTGGACTTAATGAAATCCCGGGAATCAAATCCCTTCTGTCTTGTAGAGAAAAAGCACGACACAGATTGCACCACTCAGGAACCTACTTCTGGGGAAAAGATGAATGACTCATTGGTCATGTTCTATATAATCAAGAAGGGAGCTTAGCCTCACTGTGCAAGAGACATCATTTTCACAAAGGAAATGGGCCAGGGAGAAGTATGTTGGTAATCGCGTCATTATGAAGCCCAAGCAATTGGTAGATTAGTCGATGGACCGTGATCAATAGTGAAATTTCAAGTCAGGGTTTGTGGAGATCTGGGTCACATCACCCACGTGCCACATGTGGGCTGAATTCGGCAGGTCCCTTGAGCATGTTCTGTTGGTGGCCTATCCATAGTGCAGGTCTTCTCATTTCCTGCCTGCACCCATATCCCATGTCTTTGAGACCTTTTTTTAATATATATTTATAGTGTTTTTTAAGTGTTTCTTCCCAAGAAAGTAACTGGCTAGATAATCACCCATTATTGGTTCCCTTCCTTCCCTGTCGTATTTCTTCCCTTTCCTACTGGAATTTTCTTCACCTCTCAAAGAAACCAAATTCCATTCAAATCCTTGCTTTCACATTGCCTGTTATCTCCTCTAGGATTCTGATGGTTTCCTGTCTTATATTTTAGGTCTTGCTTCCATGTTGGCTTCTGGGGAAACAAATGACACCCCCTCCGTCCACTCCCCTTCAACCATGCCACTGAGAAGTACCAATTGCCCATTTTCTCCAAGTAGAAGCACCTGGATTAAGCAAAGCGCCCCTCTGATGCTAACTTTGGCTTAGCATCTGGGTCCTTCCTCCTTAGCCCCTTTCCATGTTTCCTATTGCAGGACACCTCTTTCTACTGGGTAGAGATATGAACTTACATCCACCCAAGGCAGCATGAACAACCACTATCCACTGCTAGGCTTGCTTATTTTAACTAAACACTGTCTTTAGGAAGTCCTTTCCCAAAGGACAATAGCTACATTCTTTGTCCTTTTACTAAAGTCACTTGAGCATACGGGTGTGTGTGTGTGTGTGTGTGTGTGTGTGTGTGTGTGTGTGAATAGAATTCACAGCTCAGGTGATGGAAAATACAGAATTCTTTGTTGTTTAGATGGCTAGCTTTAACAATGATGGTGGTAATAAGTCATAGTCCAACCACTCATAAAAAAAATTATCCGTGTGTCAGAAGAATGAGGCCAGGTGCATATTTAGTTGCAAATAAGGAGTCTGAAAATTGTGCCCACCTCGATCAAATCTTCTGGTGCTATTACTACAGGGAACTGGCCGCTCCACTAAGATACCAGCTAGATGGTGTCCCTAGGGGAGAAGACCCAAGGAATCACTTGGAATGTTGTAGGAAGAGGACTTCAGGAAAACGAAAGAACTTCAAAGAGATCAAGAAGCAAATGGAAACTTTGCCCTTTTAAAATGCCAAGCATAGTCAATTATGCATTTGTGAGTCAATTATGCATTTGTAAGTCAATTACAAAAAGGAAAACAGATGAGTTTTAAGACTTCTTATGCGCAATGCTGGAAAGGGCTTCAATTTAAGAGAACAATAATTTTAAAAAATGGTTTTAGGTCAAATGAGAAGGGAAGGCTTCCAAAATGCCTCTTGGGAATTAAATTAAAAATGAGTAAACTAATTTTTTTTGCAGCTTAAATAAAACTCCCCTGAACTGCTTAATGGGCACCTACCTCCTTTAGGTACATTCTAGAGAAAACCCAATTTGCAATTATAGGCTAAGGAGATTAATGAATCACTACATTTTATTTGTATTAGAACCGGTGATTAGAAGAAATTTTTTTCTGAGTTACAGTCGCAGTAAGCTAGCTAGAAAAAGTGGGCAGAGTTTTTTCATTAACCTGGTTTCATTTCTTTATGCAGCCTGTATGTTTCTTTAAGTTCAGGGGTCAAAATTAGTTATTGTTATATAAGGAGGGTGCCTAGCACAGGGCCTGGCATATGATAGGAAACATATATAATGAACATATATAAAATATATATGTCTACATATGTATATAAATATAATAAACCCATATTTTAAATAAACAGAAAGAGGAAGCATAGAGGTGGAAGCAATGATGTTCTTTTTGCCTTGGTACCTCCCAGGGCACAAATACCACTTGCTGAACAAATCTACATGTGCCCGGGCTCCAGGAAGAGATGATTTTGGTCTATTTTGCTCACTGTGATATTTCTGCTCCTAGAGGGCAGCCTGGCACACAGTAGGTGCTCACAACGATCTGTTGAAGAAAGCTGGTCGAAGGAATAAGAAATCTTCCGAAGGTCAAGGGCAGTTTTAGAAAATTCAGCTTCTATCAGGGGTTGGATGCCATGTGTTTTAATCACGTTGCTTGTTATACGGCGATCGCTGTTACCTAAGTGTCACCAAGGGTTTATAACAGTAGGAGCTTATTAATAATGGGCTTGGTACTTTCATACACAGTATCTCTTTTCCACTTTACAACAATCTGTCGAGGCAGAGTCTGCTATCCTCATTTTACAGATGAGAAACTGAAGGTCTAGGAGAATGGTGTGGTCAAGCACCCTCAGCTAGAAAAGAGGCCAAGCTCGAGTTCTGAATTAACGTGGGCTCCTCCAGAGCTGAGTCTGAGACAAGAGCTTAGGAGCAGGTGGTTTCTGTGGGGGGTAGATTCAGGAAGTGCGAGTGAGGGAGCAGAAGGAGGAGAAAAGTCTCTATGCGTGTGTTCCTGATCTGGTTACCGCTGCGGGAAACGGGCCGACTCGTTGGCCGGAGCAGGCAGAGTGCATCTCAGAACTGCCCTTCCAGGCACAGGGAGCTGGACACTGACTCCTGTCCCCACAGGCTAGAGGCTACCTCTGGGGATATTAATTTCCCCAATTCCAGGCTGTCCCGTGCTCGTACACAACTCCCTTGGCTTTGGAAAAGCACTTAAGTGGGAAGATGCTGGTGTGGAGGGAGGGGTGCCCACCATGGATGCAGCTGAGATCCAGGTGGGCTCAGGGCTCCTGGGACGGGGACACCAAAAGTATCGGCTGCCTGCTCTGACCTCATCTGTGTCCTTCTGTACTTTTAACTAAGCAAGAGTGTCTACTCCTACTGAGGCGGGAGCCCAGAGGATGGGGCACCAAGCATAGCTTCTGCCTGTAAGGTGCGTGGAAGCCTAATTTGGGGAAAGGCGTGTGCCTGTGAAGAATTAAGTAACAAGGTACTATTAGTAAAGAACAATCGAGTTCGTATACAGAGTATGGTCCTTATGCAAACGAAAATGAGGATTTCCTGGAGCGTGAGTTTCCTGTGGCTGTTGTTAACAAATGGCCACAAACTCAGTGGCTTAAAACCACACACGTTTATTCCCTTGTAAAAGAGCTCGGGGAGGTTAGAAGTCTCAAGGCTGCATCCTCTTCTGGAGGCTCTTTGCTTTTCCCGGCTTCTGGAGGCCACCTGCTTTCCTTGGCACTTGGCCCCTTCTCCATCTTGGAAGCCATCTGCGCAACAGCGTCCCTCCTCTCAAACCGCCTGCATCCCTCTTGTAAGGAGGGACCCTTGTGATTACAGGGGAGCTAGCAGGATAATCTCTCGAAATCAAAATCCTGAACTTAATCACTTCTCCAAAGTCCCTTCTGCCGTCGAAGATAACATAATCACGGGTGTTGGGTGGGGATGCGTACATCTGTGCAGAGTCAAGGAGGGGCATTATTCAGCCTGCACAGCTAGCATATCCATATCCTTTCTTTCTTTCTTCTGAATGAATACACATGGGTTGGTTGATACAGTTGCTTTAGGCGAGAGAGACGGGAACTTCAGAAAAGAGAGAGCTTAACTTGTCATACTCGGATGGCACTCTCTGCCCACCCCCCCTTTTTAATTGTACCCTCCGCATCCATTCCCCTTCTCCTGCTCGAAGAAAAATGTTAACTCGCTTTTCTGGATCCTGACGTTATGGGCTACTTTGTTCTCTGCTTTAGACGTTTTTGTATTATAAAAACAACAACCTAACCACCGTGTTAAAAAATGATGGTTCATCCATAAAATGAACGACCACATAGCCATTAAAAAGCATGAGGAAGACCCAGGAACAGTGCCCCATGAGGAAATGTTGGTGAAAGAGAAGGACGCGGAACCAAATGTAGAGAAGGCTCCCGTCACCGGAAAAACACTGCCAAAACGCTGCAGAAAGGATTTACGTGTTTGCTTCTAAACAGAGATTTCTCGGAAGACACACAATACGCCAAGCGGGGAGGGGTACTGGAGTATTTGGGCACAGAAATGCTCACTACATCCTCTTATGAAATATTTGAAGTGTATGTATTTACGATACTATATACAGATATGCATATATATGTATATGGTGACTCTCAGAAAACTGAGACAAGGCTACAATGGCATTGTTATAAGACCCATTGGTGAATAAATGAATGGATTAAGGTTTTGGGGAAAGTGAGAAATAAGGTTGGGCAGATAGGACAGGCCAGTAGTGAAAACCACAAGGGGAAGTTTGGAGGTCTGCAGGGGGAAGAGAGGAAGATTTAGAGGCTACCATCAGTGGACATCTGTGGGCTTTCAGGAGCAGAACCGAGGAGGCAGAAATTTTGGAAAGTTGAAAGACAGCCCTTCAACAAAGAAGCATCTCGTTTTGCACCTGACTCAGGGTCCCATCCAGCATTCATGTAAGTGGAAAACTTCTTTACGACTCCCCGAGTGAAGACCCTCCACTCTCTTTCTAAACAAGATACTTTGTGTGTGTGATTTCAATCAGCTCTGAACTTATTTGTTCTGTTCTCATGTGTGTCTGAACCTTCTCATTTTCCTCCCCCAGAGGGTGTCAGGCAGAATGGTTTCTGAGCCACCTTACTTCCCCTAAATTCCAGCTGATTTGTTATAAACAGGTGCCAACATTTGACTACAAAATCTTTCCGGGTAGTCGCACCTGAACATTTACAGTTTAAAAAATATTTTACTGCAAACGACTTTCTTTTTATTTCTCCTTTTATATTAAAGCCAGGGCATAATGTTGAGAATTGTTTCCAAATTACATGTGGAGACAGTAATTTTATCTATGGATTTCATTTTGAGAGAAGAAAGAGACATTGTGACACTCTTCGCCAAGGGATTTGATGCCAGATGCCTTTGGGGGCCAGGCAGATCAACATGTGGTGGGCTATAAACTATATTGCTGGCGGTGGATGGCGTCCCCATCCAAATAAATCCAAATTTACATCTGTTCAAAGACTGCTGGGCACACAAAACATGGCTACTGTCTTCTCCTAGCCCAAGGACTCACATGGTGGGATTTCTGTTCCGGAAAATGGTGAGTCACCGAGAACCAGGGGGTGACTGGCACAATTCCTCCTTTGTTAATCTGTCCTAAAGAAGTTTTTCTCCAAAGCACCGACCTCATATAGCAAACCGTGGCTTTTCATTCTCGTAAGACACATTATTTCATTATAACAAAATGGGGCTAAACTGTACCGTTAGCAATTGCATTTATGTGGTTGCTAGGTAACCAATTTGCCCCTTGGGTTTTAGAAGAGCTGAGGGTGCTAAACATCAAGTTATAAATCAGGGTGGCGGAGGGGCCTCAGACAGGCTTGAGGAAGCAGTGTCCTCCAGAAGGGCCGACTGCAACCGGTTACGGATGACATTAATAAATTAGGATCTAAATGAAATTTTAAAATTTGGATACATAAGAAGGGACTTATTATATCTAAGTTTAAAGGGAATGGGGTAGGGGCGCCTGGGTGGCTCTGTCGGTTGAGCGTCCGACTTCGGCTCAGGTCATGATCTCACGGTTCGTGGGTTCGAGGCCCACGTCGGGCTCTGTGCTGACAGCTCAGAGCCTGGAGCCCGCTTTGGCTTCTGTGTCTCCCTCTCTCTCTCTGCCCATCCCCTGATAGCTTGCACTCTGTCTGTCTGTCCCTCTCTCTCTCAAAAAATAAACATTAAAAAAACATTAAAGGGAATGGGGTAGAGAACAGAACTGTGTCTCACTACTTAACTTAAAGGAGAAGAAGACCCAAAGTGCTTACTAATGATGATCTTGACAGATACAACTTTGACTTCTTGGTGGCTCCCTGTGTGTCAGGCACAGCGCTGGTGCTTGACCTACACCCTATCATACAAATGGCGCTGATCAGTAAGGTACACACATTATCGCTACTCTGTACATGAGGAAAACAAGACACAGGAGCCAACCTGAGTTCACTACACGCAAATCACACCCAACTGGCCATCCTTTCTGGAAAGAGTTACTGGCTTAAGTGTATTTTAATCTCAGCAAAAGGAATCGGTCTGCACGCTATTTCTGCATATTGATACAAGTGATTGGGCTAATAAGAGCTGGTAGGGCTTTGAGGCAGCCTGGATAATCACGTCCTCACGGTACAATGACACCACACCAGTGGAACATTCTTGAGGATGTATGGATCACGGTTCTCTGCCCTGTTCTAGAACTCGAGTCTTAGTAACTGGCACAAAGTTGAGACAGGAAGTAGAGCATATGGTCAATAGGGGGAGCTCTGGGATCCAGACCCTTCCATTAGGGGAATAATACTAAGGATAAGGGTAAGTGCCTTTATAACTGGAATCAAAGTTCACAGCAATCTTCTGGATGGCAGAAGACAAAAAAAAATTGATCTCTAACCCCTGTGCGTACTGTGAGGGGAAAAAATACAATGAGAAGAGAAAATCGACAGCAACATTTGCTTTCAGAGGTCTCTTGCCTTTTTTCCTATGTCATTCCTTCAGTGGCCAGTGGAGTTCCACGTCCCCTCGTCAAGACCTCAAGCACTGGAGTCAGGCTGGGTTCAATTTCTAGCTCTGCTACTTACTCGCCACATAACTGGTACAATTTCTGAGCCTTTGTGTGCTGCTCCTTTTGTTTTCTTTTTAATTCCTAAAATGAGAATGTTACCAGTATATACACTTCATGTTACCACGTTGTGGTGAAGATTAAGCGGGGTCGTTGGTGTAAAGAATTTGTGTAGCACACAGGCTAAAGGGTGCACTCAGGAAACACTAGTGATTGCTCTCATTAGAGAACAAAAGAAAGGAAAGAAAACAAATGGTTAGCTGAGAGAGACCACAGTCATACAGGACACGGGTCTCGATCAGTTTGCAAATATCTTGGTAAATTACAAGAGAAAGATAGTCTTATCTCCAGTAACCGGCAGAGTCAGTTTCTTGGAGCCCCAACATCACCCCTCCATAGTGATATGGGAAACAAGGCAAGAAAGACCTGGCAGGTACAATTAAATTTCCTTATAACCTGCAGCCCCATGACAAATACTTGAGGCAAATACAGAGCATAACATTTCCCCAGGAACATTCTACTGTCTTAACGTTAATGCTTTGCCAGAGTGGAAAACAACCTTAGCTAGGCCTCCAGTAACAACAGTAAACAACAGTAAATAACAGTAAACAACAATAAACAACAGTAAACAACAGTAAACAATAGCTAGGCCTCCAGTAACCTGTGCTTCTTTAGCATACGGAAAATCCCTTTAAGAAACTTTCTCTTGATTCTACCTCCCCGAGCCTCATAGCATATAAGGAGCCATTCTTCACAACCCCAGTGCAGCTCTTTCTGCCCAGGGGTCCCGTCCCCGTGTTTTAATAAAATCACCTTTCGCACCAAAGACGTCTTCAAGAATTCCTTCTTGGCCGTCAGCTCCGAATCCCACCATCACCCCAAAACTTCATCAATAGGAGCAACACTAGTAGACTGGTTTACGAGACCAAAGTTTAAAATAATCTCTGTAGGCGTGAGTGACTCTCGAGGGAAGGCGACAAGTTATTTAACCAACGTGGGCAATTTGTGGCCAAACGGAAAGATGATAGATGTATAGGACTCAATCGGCACTGGGTTCAATTCCCCACCTTACGCTTTCCTGTATTTAAGCCTGTGATTTCAGGGACCTATTAGAACAAACCTCCCTGTGGTCGCTGACCAAAGGAGGGATAACACTGAGGTAGGGGGTGGTTTGCGTATTTGCAAAGCAATGGGGAAGATCCAGGTTGCCAAGCAGCCTTGGTTTAAAAGGCTCCATTCTTGTGTAAACTGTCCTCAGGGCACCATTCACAGAATTTGCATCTTAACTGAGGCTCTGGAGGTGGGCCATCTGGTAACCCTCCCAGCCCACAGGCTACTGTTTAGGAGCTGAGAAAGCAGTCAAACTTCCAGCCAGAAAACCAAACACTTGATGTCCAACATCTGTGTTCTTTGTGAGAAAATTTACAAGAGAAGAAAAAGGACAGCCAGGCAGCTGTTCCTGGATCAGTTTCTTGAAAAGTCATTCTACACCTGAAGCCAAGACTACGTTGTGTGTTAACTAACTTGAATCTAAAGAAAAAGAAAAAGAAAGGTCACTACTTTCCTGGCCACCAGGAGTCCCAGGACACTCGCTGTGGTTTCTCAGAGAGCTATTAAATCCTTTCCAAAGAAACCCTTCTGAATTCTCCAGTCCTGAGGATGTTCCTTTCTGATTTCTTACAGGATCATGAGGCCGGCTTTGGCAAGGACCAACAGAAACAGATGCACCAATTAGGCACCATACGATTATAGGGAAATAATAAAGTACTGTGTTGTATCATACACTTTTTTTTTTTTTTTTTTTTTTTTGCATTTGTTCATATGATGTCCTGTTTCAGTCTGGTAGGTGCCAGGCACTGGGCTGGGTACAGGGGATGTAAAGATGAGGACAAACTGATAGAGTCACAGCCATCCTGGAGCCTAGAGTCTAATGGAAGAGACGTGGCATCAGTGACTCTCACCCGAATAAAGGCTTTAATACAAACTGGAACTTAGATTGGGAGGCAAAGGGTTGTGTTCATACGGATACATAACAAGAGAATCGTCTTGATGAGGGAACATAAGGCAAGCTGAGGGCAAAGGGCAGGCTAACAGCAGCCCCCTCCCCAGGTGGGACATGTACGATATTCCTTGGACACTCCCGGCCATCCAAAAACAAGAAAGGAAAAAAAATTAAACAAATACGAGTCTCCACCAGCTTACAAGAAAAAGGCAATCTCATCAATAGCCTAAAGTCCAGGAATTCCTTACTGTCTTAAAATGAATGCTTTGCTAGAGGGAAAAACAACCTTAGACTTGACAGTAAGTCTTTAGCATGTTAAAGTCTCTTGGGAAACTCCCTCTTGACTTTATCTCCCCAGACTCCGAACAACTGTCACCGCCCCCCTGCCCCCCACCCCCCACTTGCAGAACAGCTCTTCCTTCCTACAGGTCCTGTCACTGTGCTTCAATAAAATCACCTTTTTGCACCAAAAACATCTTCAAGAATTCGTTCTTGGCCATCCAGTCTGAACCCCACGAACCCCACCATCACCCCAAAACTTCATCAATCTCATCTGGACTGTTACTAGAAGGTACATCAGAAATGAAAAGGGTGAGCAAGGAGCAAACAGGCTGTGGCCGAGGGTGTGAGAGGCCAGAAGGGACAACATTTGATTAACTATGGTCTTTTCAACACATAATTGGTAATCAGACCCTTGGCTGCAATGGATTATATAGAATGTTCCAGTTATTTATTGTTGCACAGCGAATCGCCCTACAGCTGAGAGGCTCAGAACAGTAACAATTACTCTAGTATCTGCTAGGGTTTCTGTGGTCAGGAATGCAGGAGGGACTCAGCTGGGTCGAGTGATTCTGGGGTTCTGGTTTGGGTCTCTCTTGGTTATGTCAGAGGATGGATAGAGCTGGGATGGTGAGGTGGGGTCAGGCTGGCCTGGCCTCCTTCTCGCTCTTTTCTTCTAGTCCCGGGGTCTTTCCATGAGGTCTCTGTGTGGGGGTTGGTTTGGGCTTCCTCATAGCACAGTGGCTTCAGGCTGGTGGGACTCCAAGTAAGATTCCCAAGGGAACAAAGTGGAAATTCATGGGCATTTATGACCTCACCTGAGAAGTCACTTCCACGGCTTTCTACTGGTAACAAGTGAGTTCCTGGTCCAAGGGGATGGGACCAAGTCCCCATATCGCGATGAAGACCATGGGAGGGGGTAGATATTGTAGTCATCTTTGAAAAAGGCAAACTGATAATATGGGAGAAGCCAAATTAACATATACGATGGACTGGGATTTTTCTTAACAAACTACCTTCAGTACACAGACTTCCATGCACCCACTGCACTTTCTATCTATTCCCCCACCTCCCCACTACAAGATAACAGATTTCAAAACGCGTGACAGTTTGCAAAGTGTTCTTAATTGATCATAAGCCTGCTAATTATTAGGACAAAATACTATCACCCACACTGTTCAGACCAGAAAACTAAGAACCAGCTTCTCACAGACAAAAAGAGAGCACACTCAGGAACTGAATCCAGAATTAAGGGTTCTTTCTGCAGAAACACACCATTCTACTAAAACTCATCATGATGATGAAAAATCACAGTTTATACTCTGATGCTCTTTGTACCTTTTTTAGGACACAAAGCGTTTGAACAGTCTATGGCTTTGAGTGTTCGCCGCATCGTTTATATGAGGATATGAAAAGCCATTGTCTTAAATAGCATCCATTATAGATTGAAATATAAAGACTATTTCCATACTGTTTCCAACATTTTTTGTCCCGTGTTCTACAAATAATTAAGGGTTAGCAACTTAAAAATTAATTTTAGTAGTAGAGCTCTGTATCGGGCTTAATGGATACCATAAATCAATCCCATGAGATAAAATCTATTTTAAGAACTCTTCATAAAAGGTGCTATTTCAAGGAGGCATTGTGTTATTTCTCTCTCTTCAGAGCAGCAGCCCAGCCCTCAGAGACCAACCTCCTGGCAACCTTCAGGATTAATTGTGAATGTGTTAGAAATGTAAAAATGCAAACCCTCAACACTCATTCATGTTGGGATGGGCTGAGTGGTGGCTCCCCGAAGGATACGTCCAGGTCCTAATCCCTGGAACCTGCAAACGTGGTCTTATTTGGAAGAAGGCTCTCCTCGGATGTAATCAAGTTAAGGATCTCAAGTGGATTTGGATATCATCCTGAATGATCTGGTAGGTCCTCAATCCAATGGCAAATGTATTTACAACAGAAAAGCAAAGGGAGATTTGAGATGGAGAAATCCATGTGAAGGTGGGGGCAGAGAGAGAGACAATGGACCCATAAGCCAAGGGATCGCTGGGGCCACTTGAGGCCGGAAGAGGCAGGGAAGGTTCTCCCTTGTCTCTGGAGGGAACATGGCCCTTCAAACAGCTTCATTTTGGACTTATGGTCTTCAGAACGGTGAGAAAAGAAACTTCGATTGCTTGGGGAGCCTGGGTGGCTTAGTCAGTTGAGCATCCGACTTTGGCCAAGGTCATGATCTCATGGTTTGTGGGTTTGAGCCCCGTGTGGGGCTCTGTGCTGACAGCTCAGAGCCTGGAGCCTGCTTCGGATTCTGTGTCTCCCTCTCTATCTCTGCCTCTACCCTGCTCATGCTCTGTCTCTTTCCCAAAAAATAAACATTAAAAAAAAGAGAGAAACTTCTACTGCTTTAAGCCACCGGCTTTGTGGTATTTGTTACGGCCGCCCTGAGAAATCATTATCCACTGAGTAAAAAAACTGGGTAGCAGTCCCAGCACTTGGTATTTTAACAAACCCTCCTGGTTCTTCTGATATGTGCTCAAGATTGAGAACCTCTGAGTGACTGAATGACAGCTCAATTTAGGTCTGGTGGAAGACATGGACATTTTCCCTACAGGACAGCAGAGGCCTTCCTTGGACCTACAGAGAGATCAGGTGCCAGAACTTGAACACGTGGAGCATAGCCTGAGTCTCAGCAGGGGAGTGAATCCCGGGTCTGTTGTCTAGCGCGTTTTCTCTGGAGCATTTCCCTCATTTACAACAAATGTTTCTTGTGCTCCGAACGGGGACAGGGCAACATGTCAGACGCTGCAGTTATAAGTGGGTAGAAGACTTGAGTCTTACCCTCCAGAGTTCTGCCAACTCACTGGAGAACAGGACAAGCAGATACAAAGATAAACAATTTCATCTCCGGCTTCACGTGGGCATAATGTCTTGGAAACATCTCTCAAAACTTATCAAGTAAGCAACTCTTCGAGCTACAAGTGTATCTCTCACTGAATTCCTCCTAAGCACTGGGGTTGTATTAAATCAACAAGGCAAGCTCTCATTTCTAAAATACAAGATGCTGTTTCCCAATGAATAATGCATCCTGCTCTTCTCCCAAGCTTGTGCTCTTTACAGATTAGTTTGCATATCAAGAACAACTAGACTTTCTAAAAGTCACATCAGAGCAGGAGAATGTTCACTTGTGGATACACTTTCCTAGTGTTTTTTTTTTTTTCAAATTAGAACACTGGAGGGTACCTTGAGATAGAATGAAATCTATCACAGGCAAAGCAAGAACATACATCGGCTGATTAGAAATGCCCCCTGCTTTGGACCACCAGGTTGTTGTTTCTAGACTGGTTTGAATTCAGCGTAAAGAAGGTGGGGCTGTCTCTCACCAGCTGTATCTCTTTTTAATCAACGTGGCAAACGTACCGCTGTGACCTTCCAAGTCCTTTGGGGACACGCCGCCTCTTGAGAGTGGTATGCGGCCCGGGAAGAAGGAGGGTTTGGCCATGGCCGTGGAGGGATGTGCCCAGGAATGATGTCTGGAGACCGCGGGAGAAGGTGTGGGCTAGACAGGCTTCGGGGTCCAGCCTGCTTGGCTCCAATCCCTGCCACGCCACTCAGGAGCCGTGTGACCCTGGGCAAGTGACTAATCTCACAGAGCTTCGGTTTTCTCCCCTGTAAAGTGGGTCAATAACAGCACCTGCCTTTAAAAGGTCATTATGAGGATTAAAAAGCTGAAACATAGAAAGCGCTAATAGCCCAGCCTGGCAACATACATTTGTTGTTTCTTCTCTCTTTTCCTTTCCTCCCCCTCCCCCTCCTTAACATCATCATGCCCATCATTCCTGATTTCATCTCGTGCCCCTGCAGTCCCAGGGTTTAAATCTGATTCTCCCTCTTTAATCGCTGGGTGACCTACAGCAGCCATTAGCCTCAGGAAGCACCTGCACATGGTTAGGATGCCTCTTCCCCTGCTGGGAGGTGAGGATTAGAGAGGATTTATGTGAAGCTCCCAAGACAAGGCTCAACCTTCAGAGACATTAAATAGAAGTCGCTATGATTAAAAATAAGGGGCACCCGGGTGGCTCTGTCGGTTGAGCGTCCAACTTTGGCTCGGGGCATGACCTCACAGTTCATGAGTTGGAGCCCCACGTCAGGCTCTGTGCTGACAGCTCGGAGCCTGGAGCCTGCTTCGGATGCTGTGGCTCCCTCTCTCTGTGCCCCTAACCCATTCGCGTTCTGTCTCTGTCTCTCACTCAAAAATAAATAAACATTAAAAAAATCAAATCAAATCATTACCACGCAAAACAGGGGCGAAGAGTTTTAAAGGTGGGGGGGGGTCAGCAAAACCATATCCTTTCATGTCTCTTAGAAACGACAGGAGGGAATTAGCTGATATCTGGCAAATGAAGACATGACTTCTCTTATTTACTGGATCACTGATCACTGAAGCATCACTGATCCTTCTGTTGGTAATCCTATGAGGTAGGGAATGATTACCCCCATTTCACAGATCAGAAAACATACTGAAAAGGGTGAAAAAATCCACCATTATAAATGGTCAGTGTATTAACAATCAACGCTTTATTAATTATTAGTTTCCCATGTGGAGACTACTTAGAATTCAGGCTCTGGCTGAAGTCAGCTTTTGGTGACTACGCGATATCTACCCTCCAGCCACGGACACCTGCAGTCAGCTATCATGACTGACCTACGGCTCGTCTCCACCATCTCTGAATTATTGGGCTGGAGGAAAACTCTAAGAACCCCCCCCCCCCCCACCCTTCAGCATGGGACAGCTGGGCAGAGAGTCTTCTAGAAGGACAGTCACGCCTCACACCCAAGTGTGATCCACTCCCGTGGATGGAGCCTCGAATAGTTTTTGCTGCCAAGGGGGAAGCCACTTTGGAAGGAGGTAGCGTCCAGACATCTAACCTTCCGGGTATCTCCGAAGGAGGGGAGGGCAGCCCCTGGGGACTGCACCCCCTTGGAGAACTCAGGCCTCTAGCTGATTGCCGGGAGTCACAGACCCTAGATCTCCCCTGACTTCTCTCTTTCTCTCCCATGCCACATGCCCTTCGTCAGCAAATCTGTCACCTCTCCCTTCTGAGTACATGCAGAATCTGACCACCACTCATTGACCCCACGTCCCCAGCTCATGTCAGCTGCAGAGCAAGACAACTCTCAACTTGTTATGTTCTCCTGGACTTTGGTATCTCTTCCAGGTACCAGCCAGGAAAGTCCTGTAAAGTGAGAGTCTGACTGAGTCACTCTTCTGCTCAAGAGCCTCGATGGCTCACCTTCCCATGTGAGTAAAAGTTGGGCTCCGCGCTATACCTGCTTGGATGCAGGTGATCTACTCCCTTGGCTTCTTCCCGACTCACCTCCTGATTCTCTCCCCTCTCGCTTCACCCCAGACACATTGCCTTACAGACCCTGCAACAGGCCAGATATGCCCCTGCCCCAGGACCTGTGCCTATGCTCTTTCCTGCCTGGAAGGCTCTTCCTCCAGTTAATTCCTCACACAAGCCTTCCTCGCCCACTCTGTTGAAAATGGCACCGTTTCCATCCTGACCCCGGTACTGCCCACCCCTCTTCACAGTCCAAAATATTCTCCGCCATTTTTATGCACTCTGTTTATCGTTCGTGTCCCTCCACCAGAGGAGACTTATGCCCCATGAGGTCGGAAGCCTGGCCTCCAGGGTTTGCTGGATGAAGGAGTGCGCGAGCCGGGGCTGGTTCCCCGATATCACGTACATGCTTGCGCCCCCACTGCACAAAACCCTGGGCTACGAAGTGGCTCTGTGTCACCTTGGTTCCTAGCACATCCGATGCTCCAGTAAACGTGAACTTTGCTTCCAAGTCACTGGGCTCTGGCCGAGGATTGCAACAGAAATTCAGGGCTGGTTTCTCACGCCTTCGCCAGAAATGGAATCGCTCCGGCTCAACTCCTGACCCGGTCATCCATCATCGTAAACAAGCTTGTGTGTGCGCGCAGAAGTTCCCACAGCCCCTCCCAAAGGCAAGAATAATTTTCCCCAGGGAACCCTTCCTTTCTCAGATCACCACAGCCGGGGCAGAGCCAAATGCCACCACTCACCCCCAAGCGAGTGGTGGTCCCATGGGCATCCGTTAGCATCGGGGCCAGTTCCCCAGCTTGCGACATGGCCTCAGGAAATGTCACTGGGTGGATCCCTGGGGATAGGCTCTTGGGACGTCTGTGACACTTTGATTTTGCTTGAAATGGCGTAGTTTGTTCCAGCAGGGAACGTTCTCTGACTCTCGAGAGGCAAGTCTGGGTTCCCAGGTCCGGGCACCAACCCCCGCGGCCCTCCATCCTGGCCGCCCAGGCCCCTTCAACCTGTGTACGTTCCCTCCTCCATCATCTCCTGACCCAGATTCCCTCCATCCTTGCGGGCCGGCTCAGGCCTCCCTCCTTCTCACCTTTCTCCTGCCTACACCGAGCTCTTCCTTTCTCCATTTCCTACATAATTTAAGGACGGCACCGAATAATGAAGTGTGTGATTGCAGAGGCTCTTAGGCTCTCGTTCTTCTGCGTGCGATGCCTCTGTCGTCTTTGAGACAGACATTAGTCTTGGTGTCTTTTTTTGGTTTGGTATCTTCATGCAGGGACTAGTCTGGGGACACTGTGGCCCGAAGCCGCTGGGCGTAAACTGTGAAGCAACTCCAGAATGCTCCTGTAAGGAAGGGGGATGATGCCTGTGTTCCTGCTGTGAGTGCTCAGTGAGGAACAGTTTCTGAGCTCCATCAGGGGAACCATTACCATGGTAATGGAGGCTCTAGAATCTAGCACAGCGCTCTAAAATCTGTGAAATAGCATTGTGATTCTCAGCTCATTCATTGCTTTTAAGGTCTTATTTACTCCTGGTAATGTTATGGACAATCATAAATAATATACAATGTAAATTATAAGGAGTAACTACCATTCATTTAATGTGTATCACTAAGCACCGCGCTAAATATCCTCTGAGATCAGAGCTACTGTTTCATTCCCCACATGCACCCATCTCGTAGGTGGGGCAACTGAGGCGTGCACCGGGCCAAGCAGCTAGCAGGCAGCAGAGTCTGGGTGCAAACTCAGGCCACCGAATTTCACTCGAGGAAGACAAAAGGAGCAGTATGCTTGGGACCCTGTTCTGGAAGTGCATGGGAGGTATTTTTTTTTTTTTGGTTCTTAACAGTAGTTAGAAGTGTCACTGGCATTTAGGCAGCAACGGATGCCACGCATCTTGTGGGGCCTGGGGCTCTTGCCTCATATGGTTGTTCCACCTACATTTTTCATGCCCAGATGGACATTCATTTGGTCAGAAGAAAACAGCGCTCATTTCTTTGTAAGTATCTGAGTCTAGAACTTAATTTTACATTTAAACCCCAGTACTTCTGGACAACTGAATGCATTTTGCATTTTGTCAGAATGCAAAATGGGGGGCGTCTGGGCGCTCAGATGGTTAAGCGTTTCACTTCGGCTCAGGTCATGATCTTGCGGTTTGTGAGTTCGAGCCCCGCGTCGGGCTCTCCGCTCTCGGTTCAGAGCCCACTTCAGATCCTCTGTACCCCTCTCTCTCTGCCCCTCCCTTGCTTGCACTCTCTCTCTCTCAAAAAAAAAAAAATTTTAAAAAATTACTAAAAAAAAAAAAAAAAAGAATGCCTCCACTGTATCAACATAGGGTAGCTTGTTGTTTGTTTGGTCCTGAACCAGCCAGTTCTGGAAAGATCACTTAGCTGGTGTTATTGCTGAGTGTCGTTTGCCTGACCACTGTGAAAGAGATCTGTGCTGATGTGCATTTGTAGCTGATACATTTCTGTGGCGATCTCGTGTAAGGATCCTCACCTCGAACCATTTCAATACGTCATCCAAGGCAGTGGCGCCTGAGAATTTACGGATTAATAGACCTTCTAGACCTTCTAGACCTCCTGTTGTAAATTATTTTTTCCTTTATATTATACTTGGGGCTTATTATCATTTTTTCTTACATGTGTGTAGGTAGGTTAAAATTTTATGAACATCACAGGTGGGTGCTAAACAGGGTCTCACAGGTGTTTTTAGCTTCTCAGGGTCCCCAGGCAGCAGGTGGGGAGGTGTGCGCGTGAACCAGCCTGTCACCACAGGTGTCCCGAGGTCATGCTTGTTCTCTGCCTTTGTTGCCTTAAGGAGACTGGATATTGGGCCAGCTTGGCCAGCACGCTCCCTGGAAACAGTGGACTAGCTGGAAAGGGGGCCTCCGGGGCTAAGCTCGCTGAAGGCCTTCACTGAAGAGAACAAGGGCCATGCCCTCACTCCTGACTCTGTAATCTTTGCTAAGCCCACAAGGGCTGTGAGACTGGCCCTCCCAGAGCTGGGCCCCATCATTGCTTTGCTCGATTTTGGTGCTGTTATGGACTGAATGTTTGTGTCCTCCTCAAAATTCATAGGTTGAAGCCCAGTGGGGAGTATGATATCCTTTGGAGGCGGGGCCTTTGGGAGGTGAGTCGGTTTAGATGAAGACGGCCCCTGTGTGGGGACCCCACAACAGGATTAGCGTCCTTTTGAGTATAGACCCTAGAGCTCTCTGTCTTTCCCCCTTGACCACACGAGGACACGGGGAGGAAGCACCCTTCCACAAGCCAGGAAGAGGGCTCTCACCAGACCCGGAACATGCCAGCACCTTAATCTGGGACTCTGAGCCTCCAGAACTGTGGAAAACAACTCCATTGTTGGAGCCCCCCAACCTATGGTGGATCGTTACCGCAGCCTGGGGGAGACTACGACAGGTGCTGGGCAGTTTTGAGATGGAGAAGAAGCTGTGCTGGCAGCACATGGAGAGGAAAGGTTTACGAAGAGCAAAGGTGCCCTCAGACGGTGGGCCTTGGACGGAACCACACAGCGGGCGGCCATCAAGTGCCCTTTGGGTACTGCTCCAATGAACCAAGTGCGAACTCGGCCTCTCAGACAATTCATCCGGATCCTGGAAGGGTGAACCCGTGATGTGAGCTACTGGAGAAGGAAACCACACTGAGGTGGATTCAACCCTCCATGAAGGAGTGGCTGCAAAGAGGCTGATCTCAATACGGGCAATACATCACCTAGAGACAGTCTATAAGGACATGCACTAAGGGGCTGATGGCAGTAGTCGCTGGGCCACATGACCACGGCGATTTTCTGTTCTTAGGCTTGTGGATCTGACTCTCCTAAATTTCTACCCTGCACATGTAATATTTTTATAATAATATTTTCCTTTAATTAAAAAAATAGAGACACCTGGGTGGCTCAGTCGGTTAGGCATCCGACTTCAGCTCAGGTCGTGATCTAGCAGATCATGAGTTCAAGCCCCGTGTCAGTCTCTGTGCTGACAGCTCGGAGCCTGGCACCTGCTTGGGATGCTATGTCTCCCTCTCTCTGCCCCTACCCCGCTCATGCTTTCTCTCTCTCTGTCTCTCTCAAAAATAAACATTAAAAAAAATAAAAAGTAATCCGGATGATTCCGATGTGTGTTCAAGTCCCCAAGTATGGTTTCCTTAACGTTCTGGAGCATGAGAATCAATGGGGACAATGTGACTGCTTTAATGACAGCTGAAAATCACACTTTAACTTTGGGTAAATGAAGTATCTCTGCGGATGTTCTCGTGGAAAAACACAACATATTTATCATGGAAGTAGGACACAAGATGGGCAGCACCTTGGCCTGACCATACACGGCACCACCCCTCTGGGAGGTGTGTCAATCTTGGGCCTGCGGGTTTTGGGACACCTGACTCTGCACTTGATAGTGTGGTCACTGGCCCTGTGGGAGAGAAGGAGGCCGCCCTGAGCAGCGTCTCTGAGCCCAAAGACATCATCAAGTGTGTGTTCCGAGCCCCGTGGAGGGACTTAGGCAGTCGTGAGTGGTTTTTTGAGTTTCTCAGCTTCAAACCCAACATCTGAAGATTTTCTGGAGGGTCCCAGGTTTCTCGTATCCCTACCCATCACACATGGCCTGTTATCTGGAGCTGGAACTCAGAGAGAGTGAATTTTGCTGGGAAAATTACAAGCAGAGCTAAGGCCTTAAAATGTGTCCCAGCTGCAAGCCTCAGATAGAGTCTCCTTCCAGCAAAGTTGACTTTCTTATCACAGAATAAGGATAAACAAACAGCCATGCTTGGACCCTCTCAGTCAAACATCAGAGAGACTCCAGACTTCAATGCCATCGTACCCCTACTGATGTTTGCAACCGATTTCGACATGAGGTGGGGGGCACGGTTCCCCACAACACCAAAAATACCTTGTTCAAGTGCAGATAACATGCAAACACCTTGCTGGTGTCTGAGAATTCACCTCCATCCTGACACTATTTACCCAGAGAGAGCATCAGACTTCACAGGGGGAGGGCTGAGTCCTACAGGGCTGCCCCCCCCACTCCTCCCCTGACTTCAGATGACACCTTCAAGTCCAGCTTGTCACCAGTGTGTCCCATAGACTGGCTATAAATCAGAGGTTCCCCTGACCCCCTCCTTGAGTTTGAATAATTTGGAAGTGCCGCTCACAGAACTCTGGGAAACATTTACTGACTAGATCACTGATTTATTGTAGAAGGCTAGAGCTCAGGAAATGCCAGATGGAAGAGATACACGGAGCAAGGGCTGGGGAGCTCTCACCCTCCATGTCCCGAGGGCACCATTCTGCCCAAATCTCCATGTGTTCACCAACCCAGAAGCTCCCTGAACCCCGCCCTTTCGGTTGTTTATGGAGGCTTCGTTACATAGACACATTTGATTAAATCACTGGTCATTGGCAAATGAACTCAGTCTCCAGCCCCTCTCTCTTCCTTCCCCATCGGTTGGTCATAGGGCGGGACTGAAGGCTCCAACCCTCTGATCATATGAACGGCTTCAGGCACCCCTAGTCCCCGTCCTTCCCAAAAGTCACCTCATTTGTCCAACAAAGGAGAGCTTTACCACTCTCAACACTTCGGGAAATTCCAAGAGTTTGGGGAGCTGTGAGCTAGAAACCTTGAAGGAAGACCTTCAAAATATATGAGAAGTTGATGTCGGTCATCTGCATGAGCACATATACATTCTTCTCATAATTCACAATACTGCGGTACCCCTGAATCCAGACACGTGGTGCAACGTTCCTGGCAGGTTTGGGAACCCTGTCATCTTTCCTCGCTGAATGAATCAGGATGTCTTAGAGTACAAACACTGCAAGTTGCCAGCTTCCACTCCCTGAAGGTTTTAATTCATGGTGTGCCAGTGGCGTCCTGGAATATGCATTGAAAAAAACCAGGGCAGCAGAGCTGAGTTACAGAGTGAGGAAGTGACCAGACACATCCGAAGATGGGACTTGGTGTACAACGAACAGTCCAGTCCGTTAACAAGTCAGTATTATGCAAAGAAACAGATACAGTGAGAGGTGTTCTGCATCACAAAAGACGTGAGCGATGGGACAGTCGGACCCACGGTCTGGTCCTAGAGCGGATTTCAGTTGAGACAGAACAATTACTTATAGAGAACATTTTTGGGTCAACTGGGGAAACAAAAAAAATAATGTTTCTTGTAGAAAAACGATACTGTTAACTGAGAAAAGCAGGTTTTAAAAATAACATGGATGGTACTACCCCATTTTGGTGAAAAACACGTATATATTTGCCTAGAGAAGGAAGTCCTACACGAAGACGTTGAGATTGCCAGTCTCTGGTTGGGATGACCATGGTGTTTTTATGTTCTTATTTTTGCTTATCTGACTTTTGTAAATTTCTCCAATTCTCATCTATTGTTTTATAATAAGAAAATGTTTTATCAAATTAAAAAGTAAGAAGCCACCTGGGTGAATCTAATGCATATCCACATTTGAGAACCAGCTCTTTGAGCAGCATTTGTTTTTAATTTTAGGGAGGGAGCAAATGAGTTGGGGAGAGGGACGGAGGGACAGAGGGATGGAGGGAGGGAGAGAGAGAAATAGAGAGAGAGAAATAGAGAGAGAGAGAGAGAGAGAGAGAGAGACAGAGAGAGAGAGAGTATGAATCTTAAGCAGGCCCCACGCTGTCAGCACAGAGCCTGACACAGGGCTCGAACTCAAGAACCATGAGATCATGACCTGAACCGAAATCAAGAGTCAGATGCTTACCGACTGAGCCCCCCAGATGCCCCCAGATTCTGCATTTCTAACAACTCCCAGGAGGATTCCGAGGCTGCTGTAACTGGACCATACAGGGAGCAAGGCTTGAGAGGATGGTGAGAAGCCAGGAGAAAAGTTTTGGCTCGCCACACAAACTCTCCTTGTGCAGTGAGAGATGGCTGTCTGATGGAGGCTGGAACAGGGACACCAAAGCAACGCCGACGGTGACAACGCAGGCAGAGCGCAAAGCGACAGGGCGCGGTGGGGACTGTGGCTTCCCTGATCCATGCAGGCAGCTGCTGTGCAGCCCCAGCCCACCCTTGCCCCCCATCCTCAAATCTTCCCATTTTTCTTTCTTTTTTTTTAATGTTTGTTTATTTTTGAGACACAGAAACAGAGCATGAGCAGAGAAGGGGCAGAGAGAGGGAGACCCAGAATCCGAAGCAGGCTGCAGGCTCCGAGCTGTCCGCACAGAGCCCGATGCGGGGCTCGAACCCAAAGACCGTGAGGCCATGACCTGAGCCAAAGTCGGACGCTTGACCGACTGAGCCCCCCAGGGGCCCCAAATCTTTCCATTTTTCAAAAGAAGCCATAAATGGGATTCTGAAATGAAATCTTTTTTCAAAACACTGCAGAGACCAAACAAAATACATTCGGCGGCTAGATCCAGTTTGGGGCCGACAGTGCTGGATCGGCGGTGTCACTCAGGGTGGCGATGAAATGCCCTGTCCTGACAACTAAACGCCAAGGAGTCTACGAGATGAAGGTTAACCAATTAATTATGCTTATGGACTTTGAAGGCAAAAACCTAAACTCGACAGAAATCCCTGAATATTCAACTCCTGTCCTGTGTTACAACGAGCACAATGAAAATGAACTCCGGCTAGCACTTTGACATGGCTGTGTGAATCCTGTCCCAAGGCAGATGAAGGGGCCGGACAGCCTAAGTGTGGGGGGGCCAGTGGGCATCCTAACGTGGGCATATTGAGAAACTCCTCTCGCTGGGCCCTACTGTCCACTCAGCCATTCTTAACCATGCCCCAAACTCGCCATGAGCTAAAGTTCTTGAGATTTGCAAGAAAAACGTATCAAAGCACCACAAGAAAGCTAATTCTGCAGCTCTTAATGAATCCCATTTACATTTTTTCAGCTCTTTGATTTCTGAGCACTATTTAAGGGGGAGGCTTGTTCAGTTCATTTACTTTGGATTTTAACTGTCCAGGGTGACAATCCTCAGCAGTGTAATTTCCCTCCTGTGCCCAAATCAATAAAATGCACCCAAGAGCTAATATCCATTTCGAGCTCCACTGAGGCCCAATACCTTCTGGAATCATAGTGACTTGGAAAATAGTAAACAACCAGAAGTGAGCCGAGACCTGCCGTAGGCATCTGGTTCCCAGTGGAGAGTAAGAACCTTCCGGTCCACATCGCATGATTTCTTCCTGCAGAAGATATAACCCTCACGTTCAGGAATTACAGACTTAAGGGAACGGATTACAGAACCTTCAGGTGAGCAAAGGAACGGAAGTTATACCTCCTCTACCTCCCACATGACATGTTTGGCTAAGTTCCTGGGCCAAACACTGGAGGTTGGTTGACTTAACATGCGCTTCAGACCACTGTGCTCCCTTCTTGCCTCTGTGATAGAGCCCAAGAAAGCAAGCATTTCATTTTCCCATTCTTTCCCATCCTTCAGGGGTGGGTATATGACATAGTCCTGGCCAATGAAATAAGGGGGGAAGTCTATTGTAGCAGTGGCCTAAGGGTGATGTTTCAGGGAATATTGGGCCTCCCAGATGTAGAGAAAAGGTGGGATAGATATCGCCTCTTGAACGCAGATGTGATGGCTGGAGCTGAGGCAGCCATCTTGCATTATGAGGCTGGCCCTGACATCCCTGTGAGACTCAACAGCAGCCACTAAATAACTCCCAAATTGTTGAAGCCATAGTGGGTCAGATTCCCTACTACGTATAGCCAACATAATCCTAAAAATGTATGCTTCCTCATAAAATTAGAAGAAGATACAAAATCTTCCCTGAAGTGTCCACAGAAAGCCAGGGTGCCATATTTCACTGTAGCTTAAATTGGCTTCTCGAGTCCCGAGCAGAGGGCTTTGCTGGTAACACCACTAAAGTAGGGTAGGTGGAACTGAGAATTCCACTTATTGACGCCTAACCCTTCTTTTTATACGAGTTTTAGCTTCGTATTAGAAGAACGTGCACAAGAAATATAGTTTCTTCCATTTAAGAGAGCCCCATCTTGAACCATGGGAAGAGAGCACGGTTAGTGTCCAGGGGTCTCTAAATAACACCTCTGCCACTAACGTTGCATTATCCATCGGAATCTCCACCAGAATCTTATTCTCTGTGGCCAGGGGCCCAGTGCTGGTTACCTGGATGGTTCTGACGCTGGGTTTGGCCAAGAGGCCATGGCCACACACGCTTTCTCCACACTGGGAAAGGCTGATTAATTCTTGTCACAGAAAACGATCCCGTGGGATTCGAAATCCAGCCTCACTTCAAGCACACTGTTTACTGAACATGTACGTGTTTGTATTTTCAGATGAGGAAGGGGAGACTCCGGAATCTACAGGGATTGTCCCAGCACCCACAGCTAGAAGTGGAGATGCCTGCCGTCCAGGTTCACGCTCTCTACTATCCGTGATGATTACCTGCATCCTCCTAACTACCCAAAGGAGCTTCGGGGGAGTCCCAGGTTAGAAAGAAGTCAGTTCTCTCCTCAGTCCAAGTGGAGGCTGGCGAGACACGCGGGGATTGTGTTCCCTAGAGCGTCGGCACGCTTCCCTGTCTGGCAGCCTCCCTTGCAGTTACCGTGGGGGCCGCATGACTAGTACTGGCCATCGGGTTGAGGACAGAAGCGTGTTTCTCTCCTCGGCTCAGGGAGGTGAGAGCCAAATGTCATCGCCGCCCCCCCACCTTTTCCTCTGATAGAAGTGATGGTCGAGACCACGTGTTCCATTTATAGTAACTATAAGGTAAAGGTGGATAGCCCTGTGTGTATCTCAAATTTCTTTCCATTGTTAGGGTGTGCAGGTGGTGGGATTCATTTATTACCGTCGCACAGCGGAACTTACGCTGACTCATGAAACAGGCCTCTGAGATGTGATCAGGCCACCTTGGTTACAGTCGTTGTGCAAAGGAGGCGACTGTAATGGGGAAGCTAGTATAATAGAGGTTCATTTATCACTGGGGTTATTCTGTATCCAAATCGTGGGATGCCTTATTTGCCTAATGAGGCAGACAGTTTCTTAGAATTAACACGAAGGTGTTACTTGCATTACAAAAGTTGGCACTCCTTAATGGAAACGATGATGATATTCTCTCATTTCAACTAATACTTCCAGCTGCTGCCTCTCAAGAATTTTGTACTTTGGTTCCACATTTTTATAGGATGAAATGTTTGCAAAATATATTTGTAAGCATCTGCACGCTGATGGATGCAACTTCATGACCATTACACTTTCCGTGCAAATGTAGACAGTGGGGCTGCCTGAGCCGGGGGTTGGTTGAGCTGCACCAATTGCCTGGTTCTGACAGCGGACCAGAAGGGTCTCTTTGCAATAAAAATACACACTGGTGAGTCAAATGCTTACTGAGCATATACTATGTGCCAGACGCTTTCCTAGAGGTTGGGGGTACAGTGGTGGGTAAGACAGAGTTCCTATCTCCTGAGATTTGCATCTGATAGATGGAAATGAACTTTGGAAAGGATAGAGGAGTTCATCTGAGGGTACTGAGAGAATCTAAAAGCCAAGTGTGTGTCTGGAGAGAGAGAAAAGAAAGATCGCAACCAACGCTTTCATCCAAATGGACACATCTAAGTTGTTCTACCATTTGGTCCTGCTCTCCTGTCCAGCCTTCCCTCTGCTGCCCTCCCCTCTCCACTCCTGCTCCACTGGCCTACATGCCTATCTCAGAAGTCACCAAGCTTCCTTCCCTCCCGTGGCCCTGAGCTGTCCTCTCTGCCTAGAATATACCTTCTTCGTCCCTCCTGGTGTTTACCTTGCTAATGTCCCTTTGTCCTTGAAGCAGTTCGAGGTGTTGACTACTGCAGGAAGCCTCCTTGGATGGCCCCTACTTTGGCCTAACCCTCCTCGTGATCCCACATTGCTGTCTATACATTTATCTGAATAACTTCCACCCTTTCCTCACTGGCTCGAAGAGTTGATAGAGACCTGACAGGTGCATGGGACAAAGGGAGGGGCCGGTGCCTGCTGGTGCCAGACATGGGGTGCCGGGAGTGAAACGGATGTGGCAGGCAGATGAGATGACTGGCATGGTTTGGAGACTGGTCACATTGAGGGACTTGATAAGCCGGTTAGAAAGTCTATTGAGGATAACGTCAGGGTTCTCACTGTTGTAGAAGGTATTTACAAGCCAGAAACAAGGGGCAGCTAGAAAAAGCCCTGAGACACGGGAGTGCACTTGAAGAGATTAGCGTGAAGTTGTGTTTTAAAATGGGGTACACGCACAGGGCACCTGGGGGGCTCGGTTGAGCGCTGACTTCGGCTCAGGTCATGATCTCACGGTTCATGAGTTCGCGCCCCGTGTCGGGCTCCGTGCTGACAGCTCAGACCCTGGAGCCTGCTTTGGCTTCTGTGTCGCCCTCTCTCTCTGCCCCTCCCCTGCTCATGCTCTGTCTCTGTCTCTCTCTGAAGAAATAAACATTAAAAAATTTTTATGTGGTATATGCATAAAAACACAGGCGTAATACAGTTACAGGTTCATGTATATATGCATGCATGTATGTATGAATGCACATACCATATACACATGGTAATTTATTGCTTTTTTTTTTTTTTTTTGCATTTCAAATGTATTTATCTGTGTGCATATCCTTGCTCTGTCTGCTGAGGGCTTAGAAGCAATGACACATGAGCCATGATAATAAACTCACAACCCAGTCCTTGATCTCTATATATGACCCTCCACTAAAAGAACCAAGTGGTTTCAATTCAGCGTTGGTGCAGGGCAAGTACAATATGATCCTAGAATATCTTATTTCCCAAGAAAGTAAGAAAATGATCAAAAAATGATGAGGAACTATTGAAAGCCTCAGTATTTGGCTTCCAAATATGACATAATTTAAGCACGGCATTAAAAATAAAGACAGCAACAGAAAACAACCCAATGAAGAGAATTAAAATCCCGTGGAGTCCATACTGATATTTTAAAAATGGTTAAATAATTATACAGTGGAGAAGGATATACACATTACATACATTCTTTTCTTCTTCCTTAACTAAAAAACCCCCCAGAAAACACAAAACCACCTCCAAATCTTGGGTAGTGCCCCCGAATGAAGCATCATGTTTCCTGGTCTAGGCGGTCATGTGATGAAGTCTGGCTAATGTGACATCAGCACAGGGGGCTGCGGGTCCACAGTGTGGATGTGAATGCTAGAAGAGTTCCATCTGCCATCCTGAACCATGACACAGCCTCCAGGGTGGAAGCTGTGTGTTCAAGGGGCACAACCTGGTTCCAAACTCATCCCGAGGCTGCCCTATATGACCTCTGCATGTCTTTATGCAAGAAAAACAAACTTCTCACATCATTTCAGTTGTTTTTCTGCTATGTGCGGTTAAACCGAATCCTAAGTGATGCAGGTAGATAGCGGGATCTCCACTGTATCTTTCTTATGTTATATCTTAAAAAAAAATCCATTTGGGGGAAGAAATAGGAAGAATGGACTGATGGTCGGTAACCAACGAGGGCTAACCTCCTTCTCCAGTTCCGTATTTTGGGAATCCTAAACACGGAAAAGTACAAAAAAAACCCCATACCATGAAAACCTGTACACCTGCCATATGGAACTGCCAACTGTTAGCATGTTTTCGTATTTGCTTTGTCTTTATTTTATTCAAAGAAATAAGACATTACAGATCTAGCTTACATCCTTTTATCTGTGAAGTCCTGTTCTATACCCACCAGCCTTGTGAGCACAGCCAACTGGTGTATTTGAGCACGAAACACCTGCCAGTCTTGCCCATCTCAGGTCATCCGGGGCATATTTTTGTTTCCGCGAATAATATATTATGTGCATGTTTTCAATTACATTTTTATAAATTGCATCATGTGGAATACGTATGGAAGTCGGCGGTCTTCTTTCTGAGCCCCATCTCTTCATTGACTATATAAACACAAACTATTTGGTTCACTTCTTTGTGCACCGTAACGTTTTATTCTTTTAATTTTATTTAGCCCTTCCCCTATTGATGTATATTTAGGAAATATCTGATTTATTGCCTTCCTTTTTTTTTTTTTCTTGCGAGTATGGTTGGTTATTCCTTTTGGTAATTTCAACAATCTATGTACTCATTAGTTTCAGAAAGAAATACAAGAGAACTCAGTAGGTGCTTATAGCTTCACATTCTCTGTGCAGTACAAATTTTAAAATAGGCAAACAATATGTTGCTGTATTAGAACTTATACCCACAAGATGGTATGTGAGACTGATGCATAGCAAATCTGATGATGATTTGAAGATCCAGGGAAAGTCAGTAGAACATGGCATATTAACCACAAAACACACATTCTTTTTTTTAAGTTATTTTTGAATGACTTTCTACTCTTACATGCAGCCAAAATAATTTTTTTCCCAGCCTTATTGAGGTATAATCGACACATAAAAATTGTGTCTATGTAAGATATAGCATTTGATGTTTCAATATATACATACATTGTGAAGCAGCCACCACAAACAAGCCAATGTAGGTGACCTCACGTGTCTCCTGGGGCACAAGCATGTTTCTTTTGTGAAGCCTGTTATAACAAGATTGATAAACCAGGAGAATGACAGAGATGTAGTGTAAATGTTTCAGGAAGGCATGTGGAAACACCTCTTATGACCACATACATGATGGATCCAATGGGAAAAATGTGGGCTGGGGGATCGTACTTATAGGTGAATTTATAACTGTGTGGTCAACTTTGTGACAACAGTGTTAATTGATTTCTAGGCAAGGATCTCTTGTGCTGTGACAGCGATCTACGACTTTATTCCATTCAACAACCTCATTGTTCACCTACACATCTATACAGCCAGCCAGTGTTTTTCAATGACATTGTACCAGGCACCATAGTGGACACTGGACTTTGAAGAGTCAACAGCATGGGGCACAGCTCTTGACACATGGTGGGTATCTAATTCATGTCTGCTAGTTGGTCAGTGCCCTTCAAAAGTCATATATAGTTACTATGACTTTGATGAAGATTCAGAATATATGCTTATGAGATTTTAGGATTTTTTATTGATTTTTAATTTTTTTAATTGTAATTTTTTTTTAGAGAGAGAGCTCCTGAGTGGGAAAGAAGGACAGAGAGAGAGAGAGAGAGAGAGAGAGAGAGAGAGAGAATATGAATCTCAAACAGGCCCCATGCTCAGCACAGAGCCTGATGAAGGGCTCGATGCCATGACCCTGGGATCATGATCTGAGCCAAAATCAAGATTCAGACACTCAACCAACTGATCCACCCAGGCGCCCCAATTTTATGATTGTTTTTTTTTTTAAAGGGAGATGAATACTTAGCAGTAAGCCAGATTAAAGAGATAAAGCATCACATTCTTTCCAATGCATGAAGCTAATTAAATGTGGCAAATGTCTCATCAGGAATAAGCATATGTATATATACATACAAATATGTACACAAACATATGTATGTACTAGTTCTAAGTAGAGAGATGTATCTTGGCTATAATGATATAAAATATGTACTGAAATTTCTGGTTGAGCACAAGTTCAGCATGAGCCAATGAATGGTGTCAACTCAGAAGCCTATGAACTCTCGTGGAGTCCTAGACTAAACTGGGGTGTTGCACCAACCTTTGGTAATGGTAATGACCCTGTAACGAGTTTACTAAAAATCTAAGGCATTGTCAACAGCATTCTTATGACAAACTGCGCCAGTCTCAATTTGAAGAGGAAGTAACTAAGGCTCAGAGAGGCTCAGTAACCTGCCTAAAGTCAGGCAAGTAATAAGAGGGGAAGCAGAGATTCAAATCCAGCCACATTTGGCTCAGGGTCTTAACCACTCCACTCTGCCGCATTACCTCCTTGTTCACGTAGATCCTGCCTGAAGCTGTGGCCCATCCAACTCAATGCGCTCCATTTTGGAGGGGTGGGAAACAAAACGACAGCCCAATAGATTGTCCTTAATCACCACTAGAATGCAATCATGTCCCTATATGAGCCAATATGGCCACAAACCACAAACTCATGGCCTCAGTGGGGGCCTTTCTCAGTGTAGCTCTCCAAGAAACTCCTTTCTACTTAAGAGGAAGCTACCAAGTTCAAGTGTCTCCTACTCCTAGTTCTAGTACATTTCCAGGCAAGGCACAGAGATTCTCAGTCCGTATCTGTCATTGATGGTGGTGTCTGCACCTCACAGTTGTTTCAAGGATTAGTGAGAATACATGCGAAGCCAACCACAACACCCAACACATAGTAGGGGCTCAATAAATGGTAGTGATGATGGTGAGACTGTTGTTCCTGCCTCTGCTGGTGCTGGGAGGCATGCTTCCTGGAAGCTCTTTCCCAAGGTTGTGGGGCCCAAAGGGTCCTCATGAGCAGCCTGCCCTCTTATTTCCTGGAGGAAGAGGTCGATTTCTCTATACACCAACTCATGTGCCTCCCATGAAACCAGGACCTTCAGTGGTCTGTGTCCCTCCAGAGAGACACTTTTTTATAATTCATCTGCCCAGAAGGGACACCTTTTCTAATATTTACAAAATGCCTCGTTGCTTAGCTGTGCCCCGGCGGTCTCCCTACCTGAAAAATTAGACACCGGAACAAAGACCAATCTCACCCGTCCTACCTTTGGCCCTTCTAAGACCTATTCTCCTGACCCCCAAACAAAAGGTTCTCGCTATAATTTTCAAGAAGCAACAAAAATGTGAGAGTCATAATCAGGTGGAGGACACAAGAGTCTCCCGGCCGGAGCCTTAGACTCCCGCTTCTTGATCCAATAACTTCTGTTTCCTTTTTGCATTTGTGGCCTGTGATTGCATGTTAGCGGATGTGTCACCTCCAGGGGGCACATTAAAGGACTCGAATGAAATACAGCTACAGGAAGACTGACAGTCCCCTTGACTTACAGTAAAGCTCACCAAAGGGCTTGACAGCCCATCAAATGGAGAATTCCAGAAGGAAGACAGACTGCAGCCCACGACCGTGATTTACACCCACAGACAGAGACGGGCTTTCAGACTCAGGAAGAGAGGAGGGAGTGGACCAGTCTTCTTGAGGACACAGGGCGAGCTTCTCCAAGGACAGCCTCCAGATGGACTTCTTATGGGGTGCTGTCTTCCATCGAGCCAGGGGTGCAGGAGACAGGAAGTGAAATCTGCCCATTTCTTCAGGCCTGGGCTCAGCAGCTAGAAAGGGCCACTTTCGCCCTATTCTGTCAGTGAAGGCAGCCACAGAACTCATCTATATTCCAAGGGAGGGGACATCAACCCTCAAAGAATTGGTGGCCCTTTATCATCCACTGGATACTCCAAAGTCCCTCTCTTCTACTTCCTAAATCTCCCCAAAATATGCCTCATGCTCACCGTCTCCACCATGACCACCTTAGACCAGGCTTTTGTTGACACTGTAGCTGTCCATCCAGTGTCTGTCTCCTCCTCTCTCCCATCCCTTCGCCCACTCTGCAGCCAGAGAAATTTCTTTCCAGTGCAAATATGTCCACGTTGTGTTTCCACTTGAAACTCACCAAGAGCTCGTCTAGACTTCTTCGTAGAACAAGCAGCTCTCTGTTTCTCTCTATGCCCTGCCTCTGCTCCCTTGCTTTTGTGAACAACATTCTCACTTTCCTTTGGGATACCACCCTTCTGTTCCTTCTTAGTCCTTGTGGTTCAGAGAGGGCTGGCACCACCTTTCTCCCATGCCTGACTCCAGGCGTGAGCATACGACTCAGATCTGGCCACTCAGAGTTGTCCACACTGGTGCACACATCCATCATTTCAGAGATGGGCGCACAACTTAAGCAGGGCCATTATATGTAAATAAGGCTTATATAAAGTGTGAGGGGTGGCTGGAGTTGCTAAGGTAGTGGGGAAAATGCCCCGCGACCACCGTCGTTTGCTACCCCCTTGGGAAAGCCAACACTGACACAAGTGGAGCCGAGGAATAGCGTGAGAAACATCCCTGATAACATAAATACACCACCTAGATACAGCCAGTCCTGAAGGCCCTCTTGGCCTTTTAAATGAATGAACCAATACATTTTTGTTTTTTTGGTTTTTTTTGGCTTAAACTTGGCTGGGTTTCTGTCGCTAGGAGCCAAAAAAAAGTCCTAACCTGCCTACTTCTCACGCTGCTTGCCTCTCTTTGTCACCTGGATTGTGTTGGCGTCTCCAGACCTTCTCTAGCTCCTGGCTTCTCCATAGCTTATGCCCGAGTCGTACCCTCTTTACCTGTGTTCTCAGATCATGCCTTACTCTTTCAGGCCTTGGTGTATATGTTCTTTCTGTCTGGAACAAGCTTCCAGGGTCAGCCACAGAAGTTTCCTGCTCATCTCTCAAGACTCAACTAACCTATCACCTTCTACCTGGGAGCTTTCCAGGTCTCTTGTCTGCCTCACCACTCCCTCCCCAAACCCCCAGCTTGCTTTGCGCTCAGTGTTCTCCTGGGCTGTTTTATTCATTTTTCGGCTAGTATTTGGCATATTTTGTTAAGCACTGTATATGTGAAACCCTTTCCTTCATTTTACCCTGAGCTCTGTTAAGGGTCTGACTTTGTCACATTCATCTTTGAGTTCCTGGAGCTCCCAGCCCGCTGCCTCACACACAGCAGAAATTCACCAGACATCAGCAGAATGACTACGGTTTCTAATCCACAGATACCTGGTTCCAGGGCTACCGTGGTCTGTGTCACCGCACACATCAGACCTTCCTTGCAAAGAATTACGCAGACAACCACAGGCCACGTGCTCAGTCCCTTATCTGCAGTAACCCGAGGGGGTCCCAGCACTTCTTTAAAAATTAATTTGTTCCTTAATTAAGAAACATGCTTATTTCTAATTAACCAACCTTCTATGTAATGTAAACAGATTGTAAGTAACTAAACAGCTTCATCTAGATCGTTGCATGTCTGAGAACAGTACGGTGAAACCATTTTTAGCACATCAGCTGGGAGGCCAGGGAATATGTGGAAAGCTCTGACTTGCAGAGACAGAATTAAAAGAACTTAAAGAGAGGGAATTTGTCAGCTCTTAATCCCTACCCAGCAAATTAAATTGCTGGTACATGATATCATGACACCGTTGCTAGATTTTTTTGAGATGCGATATTCCCGCGGTTATTAAAGAGTTGACTCAATTTCTTTGCGGCTCGCGTCCGTGTATATTATGGCTGTGGATGCATGCGCTGCCCACATGGTGATGTGGCAGAAAGTAGACACTCTGAACAGGACCCAAGGTGGTTTGCTGTAGACTCTCATGGAGGCAGTATATTTACAGTAGGGTAGGTCGGGGTGTGAGAGGAGGCAGGAGGTAAGATACGATGCATTTTTAATGAGAGACCTGTCACTCTTTTGACACCATCAGCCTGTGGGAAAGCATCCGGAGACAGACTAATGGTTTCGTAATGACAAATGCTAATGGAGGAGCACACAGCCCAAGCTGTATTCATTAAACTTCTTCTACCTTGAAACAATTCACTGACCTGGATCCGCTCATATCCTGAAGGGGGTACGGGTTCCAACTCAGACTCTCTTTACGCCTTGACAATGCAAGACGCACAGCCCAGGAAAACTCTCGCTGGGGACTGTTTTCTACCTACACGTTACAGCATGGAGTTAAGTATTCGTGAACGCAGCAGCACATATACTGATGGTGGACTTTTTCAGAAGAGAAAACACGGTCTCTGCAAAGGCCTGAATAAAAACTAACTAACGGTCTCCACAGCACCAACAGCAAGTATCTCTGAGTTTAGAGACCAGTGGAGATGCTAGGAATCTTCTCCAAGGTTATGTAGTTATTCATTCACGGTGATTACATGGGTGCAAAGAAATTCCCTACCTTGAGAGAAATGTAATTATATTTAGATACATCTGTAGCACACTGTTGATGCTGCCAAAATTCCAGAATTTTCAGGCCAAGGGGTTGGACTTTTTTTTTTTTTTTCTTTTCCCATTCAAAACACGTGAGTCTGTCTTTGCGTTAGGTCACAGCAGCGAGAACATGTCAGAAGGTTTCCCTCGTGTATGGAATATCTTCAGCCTGACCTGTGAGCCTGCCCACCTCACCGTGCCCCCACCCCACCCCGGGTCATTGCAGGCTGGCCTGAATGGATGGCACTAGACCTCTGGCCTCCTCTGGGCTTGGCGATCAGAAGGTGTGGCAGTCGAATGAGGTCAGGGTGTTTATCTCCCTGCATCTCCCCCTTCTGGGTTGCCCTGGGCCAGCAGTGTCCCCGACTCCAGGTCTCTGTTCCTCCCAAAGTGTCCCTCTCTACACGACTCTCCTTCTAGGTCTGAACATCCCCTCATTCCCTAGGGCTTGGGATGATAATGGCTTTGTGGTCACTGGCTCAGGTTACACCCCCCATCCTTTACAATTTACCTTTAACGCAGCACCCCGCCCCTGCACTGTCTTCATTTGAGTGTACCCTCTGTTTCTTATTGAGACACTGTTACACACAGCAAGGATTTTCAATATCATTTTTCAAATATTTGCTCAGTATCCTAGAAATCTCCAAATGCTCCCCAACTCTGATCCTGGAAAAGCTGTCGGAACCAACATTACATTTGGTGATATAAATGACCGAGTCTATTGCTACCACTAACTATTTAGGAAAAATGACTCTAGTGTTTTATTTCTGTTGATATCTTATACCATTTTTGTTGATATTTTATAAAGGTTCATTCGACTTTGCGAAATGTCCGTTGCCTCGCTTCCCTGGGTGATATTAATAGAAAATGAGGACTCCCCCTATGTGTTGTGCTAAAGTGAGCACAGTTTAATTCCATTCCTTGTTTGTGGCCTGCAGGACTCTCCCCAGAAAGCAGAAGTGAGTTAGGTCTTCCTGGATCTTCCATGGCTGGGATAGACCTGACGCACGATGGATTCCGCGTAAATATTTCTTGCAGTGAACTGGGGGGAAGAACGGCACGGGAAGAAAAAACGCTCTCATGCCAAGTAACCTGGCTCGTGGATTAGAGCCTTCATGATCTGAGCTAGAACACAGTGGGTGTGAGAACCAGACTGCCTGGGGTTTCCGTCTCTGCCCCATCTTCTCCTAGTCAAGTGATCTTTGGTTAAATTCCTTGGGTAAAATGCATTGGGTAAAACGCCTTACCTCCCTGAGACTCAGCGTTCTCATCTATAAAGTGGGGATGCAGTGGGCTGATGAGCCTGTTGCAAAGGGTGAATGTGAACCTTAGTGCACTGTTGGCCCACGGGGAGCACTCAGTGTATGCTCTGCTTGCTGAAGCTTCAACCCAGCAAACATCTCCTAAACACCCACTTAGGTGGACCATCCCATCTACCCAAGGTCATTCTTGTGCATTCACAGCGGTGTCTCAAGTATACCTGGGAGATGATTAGGTAACATTTATTGAACACATTAGCTCTGGTCTTCATAGCCTTCCTACAGTGTGGGTCTCCCGGGGTCACCCCGAGGAGATTCCATTTGGAGGTGACGAAGGTTTCCCACATTCCGGCCACTCAGGGACTACTTTATCGTGTGTACTAACGGTACCCCTATTTGTTTATTTTTCAATATGCTTTAAATTTATCTCGAAAATTCAACCTAGCTCTAAGACACATTATGAAAAAAAATCGTGGGAATGATATACTAGGTATTGTTCAGTTATGCATCAAAATAAAAAGCTATTAAAATCATAAAAGTTCATCACTTTGCCACCTAAAATTATCTTTCATACTGGCAGAGGCATATATAATGCTTGTATCAGGAAACAATGGGTTTTCAGAAAGTACTTCTGCGACAGGGAGAAGAAAAGAGTATGTAATAGCACGTAAGGAAAGGAAAGTGGGAGGTGGCCAGTTCTCTCTTGTGAGGACTCGGAGACCTGGATACGTCTGTCCACCAAAAGGACAGAGATGATGAAGAATGTGAGTGAAGAGCAGGAAGGAGAAGGTGGTCACGAAAGAGCACGGCCATGGAGAGTCACCAGAATACAGAATTAAAAAAACAGGGATTCCAAAAAGGAGGAGGTGACTTCTTTCCTGAGATATTTGAGAGGCCAGAGATGTTGGAGTTTACAGAGATAGAGGCAAAAGAGATACAGGCTTGTGGAGATCATCCCAGATGGCCTTGACTGTGTTCTCAAAGTAGAGGGCGGGACCAGCAGCAGAGCAGGGGTGGAGAGACAAGCCAACCAGGGGGCTGCGTGCGTGAGGTCATTTCACTCAGACTTTGGTTCCACAGTAAGTGTCACACACACGGGGCAGGCCCAGCAGGGGTGGCTACTGCTTCTAGGGAAAGGACGCTGGTGTCGGTCATGGCAAGTGCCCCTAGAGAAGTGGTCTGTGGTTGGACAGGACAGAGGTCAAGACTAGAAGCGACTCTCCTCTTACTATAGAAGGGAAGAGACAGGTCTGGCCCTAAGGGCCATCGTTTATCATCAAGAATGATGGAAGAAGGCATTCTTGATGGGGAGATACAGTGCCACTAGGAAATGAGTCCATTTTCCAGTGGTTAAGAAAAAAATGGTGAAAAATCCAATGATGACTCAGACAGAAGATGGTTCTACAAGGAAAGACATATATCCTAAGTTGTGGCTTCTAGCAAGCAGTCGTATTACTTCCCTAACTGCTATGTAGGAAAGGTAGACCTAAATCAAATGGGCATTTGGGGCAATACCGCATTAATATGTGATGTGTCAGCTTAATAGCTGTCCATGTACATACAAATACTTGCAGAATTATGAAGGCACAGGAAACAGAGTGTGAGCATTGGACTGAGGCAGCTACACCATTAGAACCAAGCTAGGACATTAGTCACTGAAACTAGAAAATAAGTATAGTAGCGTCTACGCTCAAAGAGGATTTTCGGCAAGGCTGCTGGGTACACGATCCACATACTTATTTATATGGGATCTAAACAAGCTGAACTCATGGAGACAGAGAGTAGAACGGTGGTTACCAGGAGCTGGCAGGTGGGGGTGGGGGGCAGGTACTGGTCAAAGGGTACAAACTTGCATTTGGAAGGTAAGTTCTGGAGATCTAATGCACAGCATAGCGATGGCAGCCAACAGCACTGTCTTCCAGACTTCCAAGTTGCTAAGAGACTAGATCTTAGTTGCTCCCACCACCAAAAAGAAAGGATAATTAGGAGATGTGATGGAGGCGTCAGCTAACACGACAGCGGTAATCGTATTGCAACCTATAAATGCATTGCATCAGCCCAGTGTACATCTTAAACTTCTACAATGTTGTACGTTAAACTTACAGAATTGCTGACTGGTAATAACCCATCGTCCACCAACTTAGGAACAGACACATAAAATATAATGAAATAATAACGTAAAGATGTAAATAAAATAATAATGCATATAATGGGATATTTGGCAATAAAAAGATATGGGGTGATGAATGCTGCAATGTAGCATAACCTTTAAAGCCTTATGCGAAGGGGAAAATGCCATTAAAAGACACGAGGTACAGGATTCCATTTATATGAAGTGTCCAGAACGGGCAAATCCACGGGACAGAGAGTAGGTTGGTGGTTTTCTAGGGCTGGGGGAGTTTGGGAGGAATGAGAAGTATAATGAATGCAGGGTTTCTTTTGGGGGTGATGAAAATATTCTAACACCCATTGTAGTGACGGCTGCACAACTTTATGGATGTACCACAAAACACTGAACTGCCCGCTCTAAACGGCTGAGTTGTACAGCATGTGAATGATCTCGTGATAAAGCTGTCACATACAAAAACAGACAGGAAAAAGACTGGAAGGATTGAGCATGCCGTTGGCCAAATGTGTGCTAAGTGTTGGCAAATACATGTTAGGTGAAGGGGCATTTGTCTGTCTTCTTGATTGAGCCCATGCACTGAGTGCTCCCAAGAGAGCCATGCTGTTCCTCTTTCTGTTCCAGAATTCAGACATCCTCGGAACACTGGAGGGGAAGATGGGCCAGGAGAGATTATGCTCCCAAACAAGGATGCTATCAGGAAGGGTTACTCCGGACACACACATTCCACACGCACCTTGCAAGAGAGCGTGTAGGGAGACCTTGAAAAGCACCATGACGCCGAGCCCAGGAATTGCTGTGCTGTTAAGTCACCTCAGGTTTCGCTGAACGGCATTAACGATAGCGGGTTATCCCAGTTGCGGGGATGATGTTTTCTTTCAGGGTTTTGTCCTCATCGAATTCCAGCACCTTGTGAAAGATGTCTGCTCTGGGAGAGGGAGGTGAACGGTGGCAAGGGGCGAGGTCGCTTCTGAAAGCCCAGTGGGCCTGGGGACCTGTCTGTGGAGCTCCTGGATGCAGTCAGCGTGACCTCCTCATTGGACAGTTCGCTGTAATTAGTGGTGTCACGTGGCTATCAAAAGAATTAAAGAAGCTTCGCTCGGATGTGTTGCTAAACATGTCCTGAAGGTTGTTTCTGATGCTGTTTTCATTTAAGAACGATGTTGGTGTGGGGAATACTTGGAGATGAGAAGTTGCATTTGGAGTTGAACTTGGGACGGTTGTTAAAGCAGTTTGCGAGCTCGAGTGGTTCTCCTTCGTTCTGTCATTTGGTTGGCCATTTCTGTTTTCATTCTTGGGAAAAGCAACTTTGCTTGCGGCTGGCATGTAAGGGAATGTAAACCAGATACTGCGTTCCTTTTCTATTTCTGCTGTAACAAATTACCACCAAGTAGCGGCTTCAAGGAACACCCATTTATGACCTCACAGCGACCGTGGGTAGAGGTCTGGGCACAGCGAGACTCACCTGGGTGTCACAAGGCTGAAATCAAGGTTGGCAGCAGGTCTGTATTCTTTACTATTGGCTCTGGGGAAATCCCTTCCAAGCCCGGTCAGGGTGTCAGCAGAATGAATTTCCTTCTCATGCTTTCCATGTGGCCCCACCCCATCCTCAAGCCAATGACAGGTGGAGTCCTTCTCAGGAGTTAGGACTGTCTGAACCAACCTCTGCCTCCTCTCTCCTACTTCCCTCTTCTACTGCTTCTCTTACTCTTCTGCCTGCCTCTTCCACTTTTAAGGGCTCAGGTGATTATTTAGATCCACCTGGAGAATCCAGGATAGTCTTCCTATTTTAACCTCAGTTGATTCATAACTTTACGGTAAACCTTGGATTTCAAGTAACTTGTTTTGCGAGTGTTCCACAAGCCGAGCAAACACTTCTAATAAATTTTAACTTGATAGATGAGTGAGGTCTTGTAATATGAGTAGCACGTGTTGCCAAATGTCACATGATCACAACGGAGCCAATGGTTCTTGAAATTTGCTTTGATATACGAGTGCTTTGAGTTACAAGCATGTTTCTGGAACAAATTACGCTTGCAAACCATGGTTTTACTGTATTTGCATTGGCAAAATCTCTGGCTGTGTAAGGCAACATAATCGCAAGTGTAAGACCAGAGGATGGAGGTCATGGGGTCAAGGTCAAGATTCTGCCTACAGTATCATGGTGGTTCATTTTAGGTGCCAATTTGACTGGGACACAAGGTGCCCAGACATTTGGCCAAATATTGTTCTGGGTGTGTCTGTTAGGGTATTTCTGGGCGAGATTAACATTTGAATTAATAGATGGAGTAAAGCAGATTGCCCTCCCCAAAGTCTTGGGGCCTCACCGGATCAATTGAACACCCGAATAGAACAGAAAACCTAAGCAAAAAGGAACTCCTCCTGCCGGACTACTTTGAGCTGGGACACTGGTTTTTCCCCACCTTCAAACTGAAACATCACTCTTAATAGATCTCAAGCCTCCTGGCTTTTGGACTGGAATTACAGCATCGGCTCTACGGGGTCTCCAGCTTGCTGACTCCAGACCTTGGGACTTTTCAGACTCCATAACTGCGGGAGCCAGTTTCTTATTAGCTATAGATATAGACCTATAGTACTGATTCTGTTTCTCTGGAGAATCATAGTACAGACGTATATAAAACAAAGTCCAAAATTATCACCCACCTTTCACTGGTCCCTAGACTAATCAAGTTAACTATAGTTCTGGCTCCGTTTTTCCTCTGACCTAATGGTAAAAGCCATCATGCATTTAAAGTCACGTTCTCTGTCTTGCATAGCAATTTTCATTTAGACTCTCTTTTTTATACTGATGTATTCACGTGGTATAAGGAAGATACGGAGGCAAAGTCGTGAGATCCCAGTAAGGTCCCTGCCCACTACATTCTAGGTCTTTATCTGTAAATGAGAATTCTTTTATCTGTTTTCGGGGATAACGCAAGGCTGAAATGAGGTGATGTGTATGAAACCCTCAGCTCCATATCCTGCGTGTGATAGTTACAGCGAAGCTGGGCAGCTACCAGACAATAGGGGAGGGAGGCAGAGACTACCTGGAGAGTAAAAACACAGCAACGGTCGTGACTAACAGTCCTTGGTAAGCGGCACAGGCAGAAAATCTGTCATTTTCCGTCTGGGCTTATTACGTCCACCTTCAGGCTCCTGGCTGGTCAATTTCCCACCAAGGACCTGGTCAAAGGGTTGATCTTCATGAGAACAGGGAAAACCCCAAACAATTGAAACTCCCAACACTCTTGGCTTAATATTTATGGAACAGTTAAATTCCCTCAGCAAGGCTTTTATTCTTTGAATATTGATGGGCTTTGTGAAGGAGACTAGCGGGATCTGGGTGGATGCAGGAGGAAGGAGGCAGTCCAGCGGTATCGATGGTGGGGTCCCTGTGCCCAAATTATTCATGAGTCCCCTCCCTCCATTGCTGGACTTGATGCTCACCGAGGTCAAAAATCTACCTGACACTGTACAACCTTCTCCGACGTTCACTGTCTTGTTCCCAGACAATCTTATATTCAACCTGGAGCTCTAACCGCTCCGCTGTGAGGGGAGGCATGCCTGCTCAGGTACCTCGTGATCCAGTAGTTCACTGGCTAAAAGCTACCTTTCCAACGTCTCTACCATATCCTGCATGCCAGGTTCACGGAACAGCCTGCCCGGAACAGATTCTCCAGGACTGCCTCTTCTTGGAGACTGACAAGGCCATTCACGGCTTAAAGTCTCTGAGAACTTGAACATTAAAGAAACCAGTCTGATTTTGTTTTTTTCCTTTATTTAGCCAAGAAATCCTTTCAGTGATGCCCCCCAACTAACTCTCAAACTTACAATAAAATCATGGAAAATGCTGGTTTCTCCTGCATTTTAACCTTTTAAAAGTTGGGTGCATCTCTTAACCTTTGGGGACCATGTAGGGACCAGTCATGGCTAATCCCAGATCTATTCCCAATTTTCTCCTCCCTAGCCCACCATGTTGATGAACACACATGCGTGCATACACACACGTATACATGTGCACATACACATATAGAAATATTGGTTTACACATGTTTTTTCTTGCAGCCAGGGGTAATCACATGATTGCCAGAGTTCTGCTCTGGGGAGTTAAGAAAAGACTACTTTGGTAAAGACTCTGCATCTCTAATGAAGAGGGATAGACATGTCTCCTGCCCCCTTTTTCTTCTTCCTTTAGACATAGCTGCGATTTGAGAGCTGTGACAAGTCTCACAGCCACAACAGAAAGGCCAGAGACTCACAGAGAGTCTGTCAAATCGGTGAAGCGACAGAAGCAGCCACCCACCTCTCAGCTTCTGGAAATGTGAGAAAAATCAACCTGAGATGTTTAAGCCACATTAATTGCCTTTTTGTTACCTGCAGCAGAAAGCATTCCTTGCTGATACATTGCAAGATGAATTTCATCCCTAGAGCCCTGATTACGGTTTTTCTAACTCTAGAAATTTTTCTCTCGGGTGGGGTGTTTGCCCTTTTGTGATGTAACTTGACCTTACTCCTTAACTTGTAATTAGGACCATGCACAGCTGGACTGTCTCATGCTATAAGGTGTCATCCCCACGGACAGCCATGACCTAGACTTGCTCCTCAGATTGCAAACTCTTAAGCTGAAGCCACCCTGCACTTTTCATTGTTTGCCTGTTAAACATTTCGAATTGAGATGCAAAGCCTTGGCCAGGAAACAGCCCTGAATGCTGTTTCAGAGACCACTGAATCAGGGTAAAAAAGTCTTTCTGTGGAGGATAAACAGGAATACTAAGAAGTAATTAACTCATACCAAGACAAAGGAAACGCAGCCTCTTTAGAGGAAGATGAGCTTTGAGATCAGACAGATCCAGACTCCCAGTTTCTCCTCTGAGTATGTGTTGTCAACCTCTCTGAGCTTAAGCTTCCTCATCTGAAACACGGACATGATGATAATCGGCATCACTGAGAGGAAGAAATAGAAAGACGCATCCGGAAGTACCCATTCTGATGTCTGTCACCTACGAGGCAAGCTGTGATGGCTCGCTGGAGTAGCGGAGATGTCTGCTTGATGTGGTGCCTAACAGCCCGGGTCAAGGGTAAAGGATCGAGGATGAATGAGTGTCTTTTACTTCTAAACCTTGCTGAAGTAAGTCAGAAAGACCTTATGATGGTCGTTTTCAAAGGCTGTCTTTCATTAAAGCTCATACACCCAACAGTGACGCTGTTAAAATGGGAATATACTTGGGTTGACGAAAGTAAAGGTCTCAGATATACTTTATGAATATATGGATACCGGTGGAAATTTATGAGGGAATATCTAACTTGAACCTTTGCTAGGTTTCCAGAAACTTGACAAAATAGTGCACATTGGATTTTTTTTTTTCAAAAAGACATTTTTGGGATACCTGGTGAGGAAACTCCTTAGAAAACACATATAATTCTTCTACTTAATCAGTTGGAATCGTTACTGATGGGGATTCCTTAGGGTGACAAACACTAAAGTGGATGACAAGGAGGTGTGTTATAAGACAACCCACCCAACACAGGGAGGGACTATTTCCTGAGGGGCACCATGTATTGGGCCTTGCTACCAAGAACTTCCATATATTGTCTCATTTAATTCTTGTAAGTAGAGCTCAGGTATACTTTATGTAAGGGCCATGTTCTTGACTATGTCAAATAATTGAAAATGCACATAATCCAAGAGTACTCTTGACAAAGAATGTTATGTCTTCCTCTTTACCAGCTGAGGCAGCACCGAGTGTGGCCAAGGCAGATTTAAGGAGCGAACCCTGTCTTTGGCAACAAGAAGTAACGAAAAACTGACCCGTATTGCATTCGACCCAGCATCATAGAAACATGGCGCCATGGGAAAGAAACCAGTCACAACATACCACCTCCTGTGGGATCCCATTTATGTGAAATGTCCAGAACGGGCAAATCAAAGGAGCCAACGGGTAGACCCGTGGTCTCCTGGGACTGGGCATTTTGGGGAGGAAGTAGGGAATGAGTTCTGATAAATACAGGGCTTCCTTTGGGGATGACAGAAATGTTTCTAGACGTGTGCCCAAGTGAGACTTTACAAATATTTTCCATATTGCATCTGCCTAATTCCCACTCATACAGAATGCTGCCACCGTGGACTATCGCCAACGCAAAAGGAAGAAAGAGATGCTCGAATTTGCACAGCTGATAGAAGGGCGGGCCAGGATTGGAACACAGCTTTGCTGCTGGGCAGACTTCTTCCTTCCCTTGCAAGATGCTAGCAGCGGCACTGTGCCCTACCACTGGGGGGAAAAGGCGTCTGGCAGCCGCTAATGTTTATGGCACACGTAGTATTTATTTTGTTCGGCGTGGTGTTCCAGGCTTGAGATCTGCTACCCTTTGGGGGCATTACCATTATCCCCCTTCTGCAGAGGAGTTATGCAAAGCTCAGAGAGGTAAGACGCCGTGTTCAAGGGCTCTCAATTAGCCGTGGAAACATAACTGAAAACCAGACCTTTTGGACACGGGAGCCAGTGGTCTCGACCCCTGGGCTGCACTCTTGTTAGAACATATCGATCTCCCCGATGAACTGACAGGCACATCCTGAAGATGCATTTCCAGTTGACTCCCTGACAAGCCCAAAAATTAATATTCTGTGAAAACCTTCTAGAGCCCTCTTAACATTCCCTGTATCTTTCCCCTTCCTCCCTAGTCCTTGGGATGTGGACACTGATGCAAATGGCAGCCACATGATGATGCGCATTATTGGAGCATTTTCGGACAATCGGGGCCGGACTCTGATCTGAAAAGACTGTGACAAGAGAAAATGAAAACCACTATGCTAAGGAAGTTTCCATCATGGGGCACTGGGTATGGTTTTAATCTAATAAAGAATACCTAAGGACAGAGACCTCAGAATGCTTTCTGGAAAGAACTCTAAGATCATGGAGGAGACAAAGACAATTTTTGCTCCAAGAAAGGCTCAATTTTCTGACTACCATACAGAGGCAGGTGGTATGAAACACAGAGGAGTAAGAGGGTTTGAATGTCTCGGGCAGCACAGCAGTGGAAAAGCATGACTCGGAGTCCAATTGTCTTGCCTCTAATTCTTACTCGTGGACTGACGCTGGGTATGTCAGCTGTTATTAGATTTGGTGACGAGCACAGAGGAGCCAACATAACAGTGAGCTCAATGAGACAGAAGTTCATTACTGTCTCACGTAAGACACTTCTGGAGAGAGGCAGTCCGGGGCTGGTGTAACATTCCGCGGGCAACAGAATCCTGTCCCTGTCTGTCTTTCACCACCTTCTTAGGACACAGTTTCCACCCTCAAAGCCACCCTATGAAACACAGCGCCTGCCTGAGGTCTAGCCCCCAAGACTTCATTCCGGCCAGGACAAACGGGCAATCTTCCCAGCTCCCGTGGCCCCCAACTCATCCCGGGAACGTGACAAAATGCCATGCCTGTAGCTCGCTGGCTGGTACTCTGCCACACGGCCACACCTAGCCGCAATATGGTTTTCACGCGGACACAACGATGCTGTCGTATGTTGGGGTTCATTACTAATGGAGAGAAGAATGGGTATTGAGGGAGAGGGCTCTGCTCTCCTGGGAAAATTGTTTTCCAACCTCCCTAAGCTTCAGTGTCCTCCCTGGAAACATGGAGATGATCACGCGTCTGTGTGTAGGATACTTATGGTGAGTCAGGAAGACCATGCACAGGAATCCCTTGGCATAGGGCCTCGTCCCAGCTCCCACTCAGGCAGTGCTCACCGCTACCCGCAGCTACATGCTACTGGACCGTCCTCTGAAGAACAGGCTGGCCGGAGCTCACCCTGAGACTCACCACAGAGAGGCACTAGCCAATGTCCATGCTCCTCCAGGTTCCAGATGTGCAATGCACAACCCAAACTCTTCATTTCCTCCTCTGGGTGGGTTTTCTTAACCTTGGGAGTGCCAACCTCTTGAGCCAAATAATCCTTCATTGGGGGGCTTGTCCTGTGCGCTACATTCAGCAGCATCCCTGGCCTCTACCCACTAGATGCCAGTGGCGCTCTCCCCTCCCTTAGTAGGGTGACCCAAAGTGTCTGGGGGCTGGGAAGAAGGTAAGTCATCTGCAGGTGAATCACTGCTCTGTAGTGTCTGAATCCACATGACGCGTCTCAGCAACAGCCTAGGTCTCTTGGATTATCTCTTTTAAGTGGATGGGTCGACGTTTCAAGTTAAAACGTGTCAAAGGCACTTTCCCAAACTGGTAGAAATCCAACCAGCCATTCTTGAATGGTGCATCACACACAGGAAGCACCTAGGTAACTTAATTTCCTGTATGTAAGTTACTGTGCAAGTCCTCACCTCTAACCCTGGCTGAGAACCCTAGTGTGAGCTGACGTGCACAGAATCTCCTTAGCAGGGGAGGGGGCGAGATCACAGAAGTGGGAAGAAACGCAGAGGGACAGATGGCCAGCAGCTCATTGAGTCTAGCTTTGATGGCCCAGGGGATAGACCCTCCATCAGTCTGGATAGAGACCTTTCTCAAAGACACAGAGGCCAACCACAGAGTCAGGAGCCCTGTCCTGTCCTCCCCACCGAGACGGTCTCTGGGTTAGCAACCCCTTCCAACCACAAACACAGAGGATACAAACTGCGACATGCTGAACACAAGCAGAAATCCGGAACAAGAAGAAAACACTGAAAATCCCCCAAACCAAACTTGTGAGCAATCTTTGAAAAGAGCCAGTCTTCTGAATAATAAAATAGCTTTGGGTACTATGCTTGGCTTGAAAAAAAATATGCAGCCATAATTACAGTGAGAAAGCTGTGAGTCTATTAAAATTTTTTTCTTTGATACTGGAAAACTCAATTCATGACCTATATTTTATAAAACATATACTTGAAAGGGATTTTATACGCCCTCTTCCCATGGAGCTCAGAATATTAAATCTATTCCATTTACTTATGAAGGGAGGTGGTTCTATACATAAATTACTCAGGGCTTCTCTTAGTCTACTGTCCATGTATTAAGGTGAAGGGGTTCACAAGTTATTTGTACAGATGGATGGAAACAGCATTCTGCCCTCTGCCCTTGGAAGGGACGGTGTTCTTAGCACAATGGTGCTGCAGTAAAAGCTGGTTTATCAAGCTCTCTGCTGATTATAAATCTTTTCTAACTGACATTTGTAGACTATCTTGACTGATGGTCTCGCATGCCTTATGAATCTTCGAATAGAGTCCTCCCTGAGCCTCCCCGAAACTACCACTAGGGGGGGGGATCTGGCTCTGTTTGAGGAGGCTCCCGCCAGTAACTAAGGGTTGCTCTGAGTTACCTGACCAGCGAGGCTATAATAAAACCACTTTCCTTCTTCCCTCTTTCTCCTTCATCTACACACACACACACACACCCCTCTACACACGTGTGAATGCACACAGATATATACTCACATATGCATGTAAGGAAATATTCTCTAGGCTCAGGGCGGCAGATTTGAAATGATCTTAACCTTTCCATGGATGACGTAGTTAAAGGACAGTGGGTGTTGCAGACAGAGAGAAGACCAAAGGGCACAGGAGTTAGTCTGAATTTGAACCCCAGCTTCATCACCCATTGGCTGTGTGACTTTGGGGAAGGAAACCTAACCTTCCTGAACTTCTGCTTCCTCAGTTGAAAAAGGACTGGAAGGATTTCATCGAGAGACAAGTGTAGAACCTAGACCAATATCCAGTGCTAGAAAAATTACCCTGGCGGCTTGCACTGCTTCCTTAACCAGGGGCAGGGACCATCTCCCTCCCTCATTCCTAAGGAGATGCTCCCAGGGGCTCCTGCCTTTTCCTCCTGTGCGGGAGTCTGCAGACTCTATGGAGTCAGGGTCTGTGTTTGTTCCGTGCACCCCCTGTTCCAACGTCACGCTTCCTGAGCAGCAGCATATTCTCATACCTAACAGGCACTCCAGAAATATTTGTTGGAGTAATGAAGAAATTGCCAATAAAGACAATGTTTATTTAAAAATCAAATAAAAAGGGAAGCTTATAGTGACTCACACTTTCCGCCATTTGGGGCTATTTGTTCATTGCATGAAATGTACATGAGTGGCTACTGTGTGTCTGGAACTCTGCTAAGTGAGGGAAAGGGAGAAAGAGAAGATAATCTGGTCGCCCTGGTCTTGAGCTTACGCTTTAGAAAGAACACTGAAGGTAAAATCTAGTTCGTACTTTCAGAAAATTTATCAACCTATTAAGGTTTATACTAATACCATAATTCCTCAATGCATAGATGGCATCAGTTATAGTAATCCAGTACCATAAAATGAATCAATATTTAGCATTCCCCCATCCATCATGGGCTCACCACAAAATCTTACGTGACCTCTCCACCTCTACTGTGCCCACCCCATCCAGGCCACTGTGCCCTCGAGTCTGGAATGCTGAAATACTCCTGGTTGACTGACGGCTTGTTCTACATGGACTAGATCAGGTCCTCTTGTAACAGTAAAATCATATTTTTGCCACTGTCCTCCTTAAACCACCACTAAATTTAAAATATAACCAAAACTTATGGAGCTCCAATCCAGGGTTCTATAAACCTTTCCGGTAAAGGGCGAAGTAAAAAATATATATATATTTTAAAAAAAGGAAAAATATTTTATTTTTTTAAATGTTTATTTTTTTGAGGGGGGAGGGTAGGGGAAGAGAGAGGGGGACAGAGGGTCCGAAGCTGGCTTTGCACTGACAGCAGAGAGCCCAATGTGGGGCTCAAACTCACGAACCATGAAATTATGACCCAAGCCAAAGGTGGACGCTTAACCGACTGAGCCACCCAGGAGCTCCTTAAAATATTTTGAATATGTTCCATTTTTTAAAAATATACCTGGGGCGCCTGGGTGGCTCAGTCCATTAAGTATCTAACTCTTGATTTCAGCTCAAGTCATGATCTCAGCAGTTTGTGGGATTCAGCCCATGTCAGGCTCTGTACTGACAGTGCAGAGCCTGCTTGGGATTCTCTCTGATTTATTTATTTGACTTTGTGGGACATATCATCTGTGTCTCAACTTTTCAAGTCTAACAGCAGCTCATGAAAACAGCCACAGGCAAAGGCTGAAACAGATGGGCACAGTTGTGTTCCAATAAAGTTTTATTAAAAAAACAAAACAGGCAGCGGGACAGCTTTGGCTCATGGCCCAAGGTTGGTGACTTGTGTTCTGATCTCAGGCTTCCCTATCTCCTTGAACTCAACTGCCAGTTTTCTTGCTGACATTCTTCCACCATACTGGTCTCTTTTCTGTCCCTCCATCTGTCCTTCCTGCCTCAGACCTTTCTACTTTCTGATCCCTCTGCCTGGAACATGCCGGCTCGATACCTTTACATGGTGGGCTCTTTTGTTTTCAGTGGTCTCAGGTCAAATGTCGTCTGGTGAGAGAGTCCTTGCTTGACTTCACCTTCATTCTATCACCTCATCTTGTCTTTTTTTTTTTTTTTTTATCCAAATTACTTAAATGATCTTCTTGGTCTCCTTGTTAATTACTCTTCTCTTCCCAGTAAAATGCCAATGTCTCAAGATAGAATCCTGAATATTCTTGGCCACTACTCTATCACTAGCACCTAGACCATATCTGATTCATAGAAGCTGCCCAATAAATACTTGTTGAATGGTTTCGCTGAAGAAAATCGTCAGCAGGAATGACTCTGAAGAAAGAGCTTCTCTGAAATTGTAACTGTTTAATGCCCTTGTGGATGTGTTCCTCGGCTTTACTCATCTGTAGCACTAAAAACTCCTGGGCTATTCTGAGCGAATCCTTCGGTATGAGGGTTGGATTTCAAGGCTGTGGCGTTCCCCACGGTCTTTGCCATAAAAACTCGAAGACACTCTCATTTTTATTTTGCAGTTCTCAACTTTCACCCAATTTTCATTTTGGCCAAAAACTCTGGTCAGATTTATTCTTTCTCAAGGTCGTGGAATAATCCCTAAGTTTCTGAAGCTATTGAGGCTTCTTTCCCCTCCCTTCACTTCCAAGTATTATTTCTTTATTAATTAAATTTGTAATTGTATTTTGCATCACTGATGTCATAGGTCTCTCTCAAATGTAGAGTGGGGTGAAGAGGACTCCCGGCTCAAGTCGGAAGTACATCCAATGAATCAGTGGGGCATGACTGGCGAGTGTTTGTTTTTACGAGGATACGAGCGCCATGGCCAGGGAAGCCAGATCCCTCCAGTTTGCCAGGTTATCCTCAGTGCCTAGAGTGTGCAGATCTGATGTGAAGGAGTTGGAGTATGGGGGGCTGGAAGTGGGGAGACAGACACCCAAGGGTGGCCAGGAACAAAGCAAAGCCTTCCTTATTAGAGAGAATTGTGACTCAAGAAGCACAGCGGGGTCTGCCTCTTGAACTGGTCTCCAACCCCATGGACTCATACAGGAAATTAGGTGGAGAGAGGGCTAGGAATAAAAACGCAAAGAGTGGTTTTCAAAGTTGCCCACATTAAAGATGAGACACACAATGTTAGTGGTTGGGTATACTTGTGACAGAATGAAGGGGTCCAGGCATTCTCCTGTGTCTCACATGGCCTTACGGTATCCTGAAGGCTCCAGCGGACCCGCAGCACTGCGTCTAATATGTGCAGTGGTGTCCATCAGAGAGGGCCCCGGCCATAAAGGAGGGAAAACTTAGTGGCTGCAACAAGGTTGTTGATGGGCTTGGTTTGGAGCCCCTGTAAGAGATCACCAGGGCTCCCCAGACATGGTTAGGAGCAACTTGACAGGATTCAGTTTCTTGAGTAGCTAGCAAGGTTCAGATAACTCAACTCTTTTGATACACTTTATTTCTAGAAGCTGCCCTTTGGGAAGATGTCTCCGATTGGATTATATAACTCATAAATTTTGTTTTACGGTCAACTGCACCAGAGTGATCTGTGCCATAATTCAAGGGCTGCCTGATGCCATGTGAACGACACTGCAGCACATTAATGACATCTTTTCCGGGAACCTTCCCTCAGCTAAGACTCCAATGGCAGCTCCAGGAGAGAGAACAGGATCCACAATTTTAGTCCTCTTCCTTGAACACAGAAACCAGGGAGGGTTCTAGAGCAGAGTAGCTCAGGACCTACTGATAGAGCCAGTGAAGTGACCACTGAAGCTTGGAGATGTTGGGTATAATCCAGAAAAGCAAATAAACAAAAATGCCCACCAGCATGTTCCAATGCACAAGGAAAGACTAACGTTGTACCCTCATGCATGAGCTTGGCCAAGGTACAGAGATGATCCTGTGATTAGAAGCACCACCCTAACATACACCCAAATGTCACGAGCACATCCTCTATCCTGTCCATCCCACTTCAATGGGTTTATCCTCGAGAATTGTCATGTGCAGAGGAAGAGACACGTTCTCTCCCGAAGATCTGATTATAAGCATGGAAGAGTGGAGGAACTTAAATCAATAGAGAATGGTTAACTAGATGATGGCAGATCCAGACAGTGGCTGTTTAAAATTCAACGCAGCCTGACATTTATTGATTTACGAAGAAGTCCATAGGACCCTGTGGAGGGAAGAAAGTGGGTTACAGAGAGGAACGCACGGCTCCGTTTCTACAAAATTGTGTCGAGCATCCCTGTGTGTAGACATGCCCAGACAGAGCCCTGGAACTATGCTCACCAACATGGAAGCTGTGCTGTTCTCTGGATGGTGAGATTTGAGGGTGACTGGACTTTTTTACTTAAAAAAAAAATGCTGAACAAAAGCTGAATTGCTTTGTTTTGTTTTTTTAAAGAAACACATCGCCTTAAGAAAACAGGCAAAAAATCCAAATAGTCACATGCCCAATATTCCAGAGCCCATAGGATTGGCTGGGGTAGTTGAGGCTGGGAGAACTCACCAAGTGAAAGTCCGAAAATACCAATGAAGGACAACATGACAGTTTGGCGGACAGAGAAGCCACATGGCACTCACTACGGCATATGAACAGGGGGCCGGAAGGGGCTTTACCACCAGGTCATACCGACAAGCTGAGGATTTGCACTGAGCCAGGTCTCAGATACCCACTATCAGATGTCAAAACCACCTTGCTGTAGCCCAAGCTGTTTGGGAAATACCAACTGTCGAGCGGAGCTGAGCTCTCAGGACAGACATCTGCTCCAAAGGCCAATTGATGGGATGTTTTTCCTCATGTCTGTCACAGTTAGATTTCAAACAAAATTCTTTTTGTAGTTTATTTTTTTTAGAGAAAGGGAGTGTGTGAGAAAGAACAGGGGAGGGGCAGAGAGTGAGAGAAAGAGAATCCTGAGCAGGCTCCGTATCAGCACAGAGCCCGCTGTGGGGCTGGATGCCACAAACCACGAGATCACGACCTGAGACAAAAATCAAGAGTGGGACGCTTAACCGACGGAGCCACCCAGGTGCCCCTGGATTTTTAAAAAATAAAAGTGACTGAGGGGCGCCTGGGTGGCTCCGTCGGTTCAGTGTCCAACTATAGCTCGGGTCATGATCTCTCAGTTCATGAGTTCGAGCCCCGCGTCGGGCTCTGTGCTGACAGCTCAGAGCCTGGAGCCTGCTTCGGATTCTGTGTCTCCCTCTCGCTCTGCCCCTGCCCTGCTCACACTCTGTCTCTGTCTCCCTCTCTCAAAAATGAACATTACACGAGATTTAAATAAAGGTAACTGAGCCTCAAATAACAGAAACTCAGGTGGACCCCAGAGGAAAAATAACCGACAAAGCCCTCTTCGGGGAGGCTGGCCTGCGCCCCTCTGGAATAAGCATCCACGGAGCGTCCCACGTTTCAGTTCGTACTTGTAGCCAGGCCCCCTACCTGGCTGTGCCAACCCGGAGGGAACGAGCAGCGCCTGACGGGTCCGCAGCTGTACCCTCAGAGCTAAGAATGATGCTGGCACACAGTAGGTGCTCAGTAACAATACTGGATGGCAAGAAAAGCAACGAAAGAGGGAGGAGAGGAAGCCCCAGGGCGAGCAAGGGCACTGGCGCTCTCACAAGTCAGTGCTAATCTCTACGCTTCTTCAACTGCCAGAAGGACACATCTCAGCCCCAGTTTTCTCTTAGGAGTCAGAACACGCACCTCCAGGCCCTGACCCCTAATTAAAGAGAAAGGTCAACATCATTTGTCCTCCTTGGTCGTGTCTTTTAGGGACTAAGCGAATTCTTCCCATTACCTCCTTCCCCCGACATCCCTCAAAGCCGATCCGTCTGTCCAGGGGTGGGTGCCGTTCTCCGGGCTGCCCCCACTCGCTGGGCATGTTCAGGGTGGCCGAAAAAGCATGGAGGGAAGAACATAGCTGAGGCCAGCCCAACAGCCAGCTCCCGTATCTTGTTGGTTGGAAGGCTGCCCCTGAGCTTCTGACACCTGGTTTGCCCATGTTCATGAGTGGCCAAAGGGGCCTGGGAATTAAAGTCCCTCTGGGTATAGTTCGTGACCAATATCTGATGGGCGTGTGGGGATGCGTACTAACCGGGCCCCTGGGTGGGAATGACTCTAATATGTGTGTTTTATGCATTTTACAGGGCCCCCCAACCTAAAGGTTCAAGCTCACAATTGCCCACCCTGGTAGCTGGCTTCAGTGGGCACCTCGAGTTGACCAACTTCCCTTACCTGGAACACTCCTTCCCTGCTGTCCTGCACCTCAGGTCAACCCCAAGCCCTCAATCCTCATCTCAGGGTCTCGTGGTTGGCCCTTCTCAAAGGTGCCCAGAACACTACTGGTGGCAAAACAGGGGAGAGTTGGTACCAATAGGCACTGGGGGCCCTGGCAAGTGTGCCCTCCAGGAACTTCAAGGGTCCCAGCCCTCTATCCCCACTCGCGAGGTCTTGGCATGCCCTGGGCATTCAGAAAACCAGGCTCGCGCAGAGCTCTGGCTGGCCCCACAGAACAGCCGGGCCCGGGCTTGGGTCCCATAAATCAATGCCTTGTGGCTCCACGAAAGGAATAGCTCATAATTTGTGAAGTTCAAAGACCATTATTTTCTGTTGATCTTTCCTCATCCAGTACTGATTCCCCAAAACAATACCCTGGAGTTTAGTGCTGAGCAGCTGGAAATGGTCTCCTGTCTGCACACCCAGATAAATATGGGTGACCTTCCTCCATGACAGATTGGTGTCGATGGCATATCCAGGTACACTGGAACATGAAAATGATGCTTGGTTTGTTGGGAGATGAATGTTCCTTCACACAAACTGCATGTCTCTTTGCCTTGCCTTCCCTAAAGGGTACGCTGCAGGAATAATAAGAATCATCGCAGCATTAACGATACTCTAGCATTTCTTACCCATTTGTTATGTTGCAAGTGCTGAGTGAAGCACAGTGTCCCATTTTATCAGTGCACACGCTTCTCTAGGGTAGGTACTATTTATTATGCACCCACCCCATCTACAGACAAGGTGACGGAGGCTTCTAGAAGGTTCAGGAAGCTGCCCAAGGTCTCACCTGGCTAAGGAGCTGGGGGGAGTATCCCATGAGCTCTGGGCCACAGGGCCATGCTCAGGACCAGTGACCCAATTTTGGGGGGAGGGGCTGGGTACAAAAGGAAAATGCAAACGGGACCCTTGTCCAACACCTACTAATAATTTTAAGGTGGTGACAGCAGAGCCTGAGCGTGGGGCCCCGAGGCCGTGCCGGCCACACCCCACGAAGCTGGCCCTGATGACCTGAACTCAGAAGAAAGCAACGTGAGTGACAACATGGCCCACGGGCAGCACGGTTTAACCCTAGGGACTGAGTAAGAGCACACGTGACACCAAAAGGGATTCCGTGGGGTCCACGTTTGGTCGGAAGAGCGTGTTACTTTCCATTGGGAGCTATACCAGTTCCTCTGATAGAGCAAATACCGCCCCCCGGCTGGGACTGCAAGGGCTCATGGTCAAGAATGTGAGGGACGGGGTTGGGGGCGGGGGGGGGGGGGGGGGGGTCATGTCCAAGTCATACGCGGGAAAGAGCCTGTGTTTCAGGCCAGACACACGGACACAGATTCTGGCTCAGCAGCCACCCATGTGACTTTGGACCAGAGATTCACTTTTTTCAGATGTGTGGTGGCGAGAGCGGTATCCGCCCCTCAGGGGAGAAAACGGGGGGGGGGGGGGGGGAACTGCTAGAACGTCCTAGGGGGACAGTAACGCTGTGACCCAACGCTGTGACAGTGTGATGGCCGCTCTCACCATGAGGTTTGTGGGACACTTGAAAGAGCTCACGGTTTGAAGGTCGGGGAGACAGACTGAGCCCCGAACACTGGCTCCCATCTATCATTTATGTGAATACGGCCAAGTCACTCAACTCCTTCCAGCGTCAGCATCCCCTTCTGTACAACCCATCTGCCATGGGGTCTACGACACACAGGACTCCACCAAGCACAAAGGGGCAGGGCATTACTGAAATCAGGCCATCATCTCTACAGCCTGTCAGGGTTCATGGTCAGAACCTGTAAGTGGTTCCTTTCCCAGATTCCCACCGTACCCGGGGGGGCTTTAGGGGCCATCCTGCCTGAGCTCTCTTGCGAGGTGCTGAGCCATCCAAATGATTTTTCCTCTCGAAGTTTTCCACCACGTCTCCCCGTCCTTGACCCCAAATTTGACTGACTCTATTTCAACTCCTGCTTTCTAGTCAAACCCAGAGGGGGCTGAAAAAGAAAAACAATGATTCAGGCCAAATTCTGCGCAGCTGGAAGAAGTCACATAGATCTTCGAGTCTTTATGTGTTTTTAGAGGATAATCCCAAACAGTAGTAGAGGTTGGAAGTGCTTTATGTTTTGCTCGGAGATCCGTCCATCCTAACCAAATTGCTTTGTGCTTTAAGAAATTCAGTGTACGTAAAAGATTCCATTTTTCTTTGAAAATATGACATGTATATAAAGCAGTAAAACTTGAAATTCTTCCTGAAACTTTAAGGAAGGGCACAGCGGGAGGAAAAGCGGACGGCGCCTAATCATATACACACATAATATACAAAGACACGCACACGCGCACAGCCGCCTCCGACAGAAGCGCTGTCATTTACATTTAGAACACTTTCCAGGACCGGCTCAAATTCCAGGCGCTCACAGACGGAAACGGGGAATCGTTTTCCTGCTCTGCTCAAACTCTAACCTCTTTAACAGCTTTCCCTATCAGTTCCCTTAACTCGACCTGCACATCGGCTTGTTTAAGAGATCTGTGAACGTTAAACCTAAATCCCAGGCTCTCTCTTACAAGAGGCCACCCTTCCATTAAAAGGAGTCTACGAGGGTGTCTGGGTGGCTCAGGCGGTTAAGCGTCAGGCTCTTCGTTTAGGTTTTGGTCATGATCTCATGGTTTGTGGGATCGAGCCCTGCGTTGGGCTCTGTGCTGACAGTGCAGAGCCTGCTTGGGATCTCTCTCTCTCTCTTAAAAATCAATCAATAAATAAACAACAAAAAAAGAAGAGAAGAGGAGAGGTGTTACGGGAAAGGTCTGCCTGAAAATGATCTGACCCACCTCCACCATCGTTCCAGGCCTGTTATTACCCTCCTGCCTCGTGGGCTCCCCCAAATGCCCTCTAGCTCCTTTTTATAGACTGCATTCAAGTCGCAGGAGGGGAGCTCGGCTCCTGCCCCTGGGGAGCAGATAAAGTGCCCAGAGCTGGGGAGACAGGTTTAGGCGCCTTGCATACAATGATTCAGGGGTAGTCTAGGCAGGTTACCATGACGACGCTTGCAGAGCCTCCTCTGTCTACCAGTTACTGATAACATCCCATCAAGTCAGTGAAGGGGAAAAACAGAACCCGCGGAAGCAGTGCTGGGGCTCTTGTCTCCCGTCTGCCCCACTGAATCACTTCTAGGGGCACCATCCAGACACAGCCACAGACACAGTCTTCATATGGTAAGTACTCATTCCGGTGAATTTTAAGACTTACAATCAAAGTCTAGTCTCGCAATAGGGGCTTTTCGACTTTGCTCTCGACTTTCTCAAGCATCCTACTCAGCAGTGACTTCTGCTGCTGGTCACAGAATGCATTTATTCGTATCTCTTGTGCCAAAAAAAGGGAGCTCTAAATTCTAACACCTTCCCTGGAAGGTTAAGTGTGGAAAAAAGATAACAGGAGCTCTGTAGTAACCCTGTGATTTCCATAACGTAGGTGCCTGTATTTCCAGAGAGAAATAAAATGTCTTGCCTTTGGCCCTGTGACTGAGGCCACAAGGTTTCTCCATGCACCTTGTGTAAGGAAAAGGAGGGGGGAAAAAAAGTCGTACCTGTTTTTTCCAAAATGGTTCTTATTAAAAGACAATTACGAAAAGGAATGACTGAGGAGCCTGGGGTGGGGACCTTAATTTTCTTCAAAGGCCTGCCATCCCACAGAGTTCAACCTTGGGCCGTCACAAGGGTGAGCTAGATCTATTCACACAGAAAGATCCTTGGAAAGTCGCTTTCAGAGACGAGGAGAGAGATTTTCACAGCCTGCAACACCCCAGGCATGTTCTGAGTTCCAGATTTCCAGGGCTTGCTTCCACCCAGGGAAATAACTGGGCAGTGCTGATGTATATCACAAGGCGGAGCAGGGAGAAAATAGTCTCTAGCATCCCCAAAGGTCACATAGTAGCCCACTTCCCAAGCCAGTATGCTAATGGAAGCCAATGTAACATACCTGTCGGTGATCCTTCCATGACATGGCCAATGTAGGGGCCCTCCCGAAAGATCGGTCTGTTGTCATTCTGGTCGATCACGATGACTTCCAGAGGCACCGGCCCCTCGAGAGTTTTGCCATTGACATCAGTGGTCTCCACAAAGAGCTATTGGAGCAAAGAAATTGGGGGAGAGAGAAGGCGTTAATTCATTATGAAAATTGAAGTCGGGTTCTCTGGAGAAAGTAGGTTATGCCAGCAATTTTAGGAGCCCTTGGCAATATTCAAGCTTCCGTCTCAATGGATAGTCACTGGAACTAGAATAGAACCACAACATTATAGAATAAACGACAAATTTCAGTTCATATTAGGTTCCCCCCTGGGAAGTTCACAATTAATTCATCAAATCTGCAAAGGAAGTCCAAAAAAGAAAAAGAAAAGAGAGAAAACACTCACAATCAGCCATAGCTGAGAAAATGTGCTTACAATGTTTCTGGTTTTTTCCCCAACGTCATTATGCTTAAAAGGAACATTATGCTAATAAAAATAATTGACTAAGCAGTTATGAACAGAGTACATTAAGAAATAACTGCAAGTGTTTATGACAATGTTTAGCAGAAATTCAGGTCAGTAAATATTTAGAGAGGGCCTTCCCAAGGCAAGGAAGGCATTTGCACGGGTCCCGAACAAGACCTGGGGATTGCTGCCCACAGGGCCGCTGTAATCGAGGGGGTATTTCACAATCCCACAAAACACTTCCATACAGAACTACCTTCAGTTTGCAAGGATGAAGAAAATAATCGCCCCCCCCCCCCCAACCCCAGCTTTATTGTTGATCTTGGAAACAAGGAGTTACATCATGGCATCTCCAGTGAGTTACAGTGACCTTATGCTCTCCTTTTCTGTGCCTGATTCTGCCTTGGTCTAACTCGGTGGCAACACTAACTTCTCCTGGGATGTCAGTGCTGGTCCCTGTGCTGGACGAGGCTGAGTATTTCCCCAAAGTCGCAAACCTTGGGGAAAGGGCTTCTGCAGGTCGAACCAGCCCACTTCTCGCGAGCCAGGTGGCCTTGAGCCATATCCCTACTCTCTCATTTTCTCACCTGTGAAATGATGTTAATAAAACCACCCACAATTAGGAATAAGAAGCAACATTATCCAGTGCTTTACTGGGCTTACTACTCGATAAACTCATCTGGTCTTCCTAGTAAGCCTGTGACTCATTGGCAAGCAGGGAATGGAAGCAAATCAGAGGTTAAGTGGTAGAATCTGGATCTGACCTCATGAAGTCAGCCTCCAGGGTTTATATTTTTAACCATGACCCACAATGTTTTTAAAGCACCTACTCTAATGCTCTCCCATGATATACCCCAGGAATATTAGCCGCTGCCATTGTTGCTACTCGTATTGTTATCGGCACTACTGTCAAAACAAGCCCGAATTAGGAAAGGAGAAGAGAAACACTTCTGTTACAAATCAGCACGGTTGTACCCCACCGGATGGTGCTTCAAACGGCGATCATCCTTTTGAAAGAAATGTGGGAAAATTCCACAAAAGCTATTAAGGGCTCCCACGCTTTGTTCCATCTGGATACCACTTCCGGGTGGGTTTGAGTTTGGAGGCACTTACGTGTAGGAACACATTCACTGTAGTGTTATTTCATGATCAGGACAATGAATCACCACTGGCGTCCACTAAATGCCCAAGCAGGGGGGACTGGCTGAATGAATGTTTTTACGACATAAGAGAATACAGCCATTGGCTAAAATCATGATTTAACCTTGTTGACCCCTGAGAATATTGTGCGTGAACACGCAAAAGAGCATGGTCATCATGCATGTGTAACGTACGTCTGTGCACAGAATTTGAAGGTGATAAAAAAAACGAACCCAGGTAAGCTTGAGCAGAATATTCTTTTTCACTTTTTTCTGTAGTATTCATCCTTTCACTAGCAAATAAATGGGCAGAGGCTTTTCATATCTGCACACAAAGGAGAGCTCACAGAGAATGAACTATACTTTGATGCTTTTTTTTTTTAACACGCTATGCAAATTCTACTAAACCAAGGAAAGCAAACAAAACCTTGGGGCAATTTTGTGTAATAAGGACGGCCTGACCTTTTGTCCTCCCAGAATAGCCAAAGACTTGACTTTTACTCAACCAAAACCCCTATGTCTAAAGACAACAAATATCTGGGATCTGAACCCTAAGCTTCTTGTTGGTTTGTACACGTAGGGCAGGGAGAGACCAAGGGTCCCTGATGGGTAGGTGGCAACGTTAACAAGCAAGGGAGCTTACTTACGGAGCTTATCTTAGGCAGCTGCAAGACAGGGAGATCTCTGAACCGCCCCCCAGAATTCCGAAAGTTTACACACAGGCCTTCGCAGGGCTCGATCAAGTGTACCATCCATTGGCCCAGCAACACATCGCTCTCTCAAAGCTGCATCCTTGAAAACAGCTCCCACTGTGGGAATGGTGAGCAGACCTTATCTTCCAAGGACGGGGAAGGCGTGAGGAACCTCTCTGATCGATTGCCTGAATCCGGCTTCCGGGTCAACCGGAGGTCACGACCTGGCTCATGAACTCTCGATGACCCTCTCCAACACTTCCCCGTTGAACAAGCTTTGGGCAGTGTCGGAAGCCACAAGTAGGCTAGAGGAACAGAATCCACATTTCCCCAAGTGTGCAAAATGTTGGAACTGGGAGGGTAGACTCCAGATCCATCTCAACATAAGGGAAAGACACACAGAAACTAAGGAGATATAACTGATTAGGGTGACTAGGAAACGTCCAGCTGAATCTGATAAAACCAACAATGTCAGCACACAACCTGATAGCATTTTGTGTTACCATACTACCCAGAGTTTGATTTCTGGATTTTTCAGTGGAAAGCAAGATCATTAGAAGCTAAGTGCTTTGGAACAGCATTCAAACATAGCAAAGTGCTCTTAAGGGGCATTTATTAATTTGAAAGTCAATTTAACAGAAAGTTCATTGAGATATGAATATATGTCAGTCCCTACCCTGAGTGTTACAAATCTAGCAGTCAACAAGATATTCCGGCATGAAAGAGACAGGTAATAGGCAATGTAAAACACAGGAGTAAAGTAATTTCAGTTAGAGATAAGCAACATGAAGGCATAGAACAGGGTCACATATTAAAACTACACTGTCTAGGGGGGCCTGGGTGGCTCAGTCAGCGTCCGACTTTGGCTCAGGTCATGATCTCACAGTGCATGAGTTCGAATCCCACGTCGGGCTCTGTGCTGACAGCTGGGAGCCTGGAGCCAGCCTCAGATTCTGTGTCTCCCTCTCTCTGCCCCTCCCCCATCCATTTTCTCTCTCTCTCTCGCTCTCCCTCTCTCTCAAAAAAAAAAATTAAAAATTAAAAAACAAACCTACACTGTCCAATTTGGAAGCCACTAGCCACATATGGCTATTTAAATTTAAATTAATAAAGATAAATAAAATAAAAAAAAATCTAGTTCTTTCATTGTGTTAGTCACATTCAAGAGCCCAGTACTGGTCACCGCCCTGGACAATGTGCCCCGGGTGTTCCTCCTTCTCAGGCTTTCAGGCCCGAACTGCAATCAGCACATTGGACTTTCCTGGATCTCAGGCCTTTCGACTTGTACTCAATTACACAACCAGCTTGCAGAACCAGCCTTGCAGAAGTCACGGGACTTCTCAGCCTCCTTAACTGTGTGAGCCAATTGCTTACAATAAATCCTTTTGTATAAAGATGTATGTATATGTGTGTATATCTATCTATCTATCTCTTTATCTCTTTTATTTCTCTGGAGAACACTGACTAATACAGGCTTCCAGGGTATCTTTTCAGATTTTTAATTAATTTATGTCACCCCATAATGGACATCCCTTAGGAGTTTCTCATTCCTTTACTTAGACAAGTCTTTTTATCATCTGGCCCCAGCCCAGTTCTCCAAACTCATTTCATGTCCTAAGAGATGCCCTTTGTCCTTATTATCAAACTACACAAATCTTTTTTCCGTTTTCCCAATTGACGCTGCTCCTTCCCAGCACAGGTACTTTCACACGTGATCCTCCCACCTGCTGTCCTTGGTCGACCCTACTTATCCTTCAGATCTCAGCTCAGATATCACTAGCAAAGAAGATCCTTCCCTGGTCCTCCAGACTAACTAGCCTGTCCCTGGTTTACAGTCCCGTGGTATGGTACCCTTCCTTTACGGCATTTCCCATAATATAGCATATTCATTTGTGTGACAACTCAATTAACGTCTGCCTCTCTGACTGGTCCCATGAAGGCAGAGGTGTGATGAATGTTCTTGACCATTAACGAATCCCCAAGGCTGAGACCCAATGTCTGCACATAACAGCCACCTGATTTAACACTGATGGCACAAAGCTGATTTAATACTGATTGCATGAAGAGGCAGTACCTCTTTAAGAGACTGGAGTCCAAAGTCTAGCCTCGGCTCTGGCCATCTGTCCTTTCTGTCCATCCCTGGCACGTACGAGCTGACAGTCGGTCCGAACTCCACGGACTGTCAGTCAGGTGACTCTTCGTGCAGTCTTAATCCATGAAATAAGAACCACAGTGGTAAATAATACCTAACTACATTAAATTAGTTACTTGCCTTTTAAAGAAGAGAACTAATGTTTATCTGGTGTCCAATGCACGTCTGGGCTTTTTATGCATTGTCTTATTTGGCTCAAAACAACCTGTAGAAACACCCACTGCAGCAAAACTCAGAGAAATATTAAGTACTGGTCTATAAGCAAAAGCTAGTTTGTGATCCAGCGGGATCCAAACTTAGGTCTGACTCTAAAATTCATGCTTTCTTCCACTCTGCCCTCATTTGCCAAATGGTCTTTCATGGGCTTCCTTTGCGTTTTTGTTTTATTTTCTTTACTGTGTTATTTGCTTCATAGTAAATAGCTTTACATTGCTATGTTTCATTGTTGCCTCATTCAAGGCAAAACTATCCATGAATTTAGGGATATGATAAGCTTATTATACATTTTTTCCTGATAAACATGAAAATACTTATGAAAACACTATAGGCTTAGGGGCACCTAGGTGGCTCAGTAGGTTGGGCGTCCGACTTCAGCTCAGGTCATGATCTCACGGTTCACGAGTCTGAGCCCCATGTCGGGCTCTGTGCTGACAGCTCAGAGCCTGGAACCTGCTTCAAAGTCTGCGTCTCCCTCTCTCTGCCCTTCCCCCTCTGGTGCTCTGTCTCCTTCTGTCTCAAAAATAAAGAAACATTAAAAAATTTTTAAAAATAAAATAAAACACTATAGATTGGGGAATGTTACACTATTAGCCTAGCTACAACATGCTCCCTTCTAGAACGTCAGATTTTCTGAAAAGAAAAGAAGGAAATTTTTCCTCTTATAAATGTGCCTCTCAAATGATCAGGGTGAATAGAGTGGGAAGGGAACATGGTATGCAAATCACCCATAATCTGTTTAAAGCAAAACCACTTTATCCAAGAGTAGAGACATGAGGGTCCTGTGTGAACATGAGCCAATTCTCCCACCTCAAGGGCGTGGTAGATGGGCTCTAGGTTTCCATAGAAATAGAAAAGCCCACAGAGATTTTTGTGTAAGGATGCTATTGTGAGTTTATTTATAATAGATGATCTCTCGAGGTTGAGAATGTTGGAAGATTACAAAAAAATTTTTTTTAACATTTATTTATTTTCAAGAGACAGAATGGATGGAATGCCATATCTTTTTTTTTTTTCCTTAGGTTATAGATCTAAAGTCATTTTGTTAAATAGGTATTAAAATGTGTTTTACAAAACACGATATTCTCCAAAAATCAAGGTTGATATATAAACATTTAAAGGATAGCCTAAGCAAGCCAGGGAGGGGCTGACAGAGAGGGAGACCCAGAATCCCAAGCAGGCTCCAGGCTCCAAACTGTCAGCACAGAGCCCGACATAGGGCTCGAACCACGAACCATGAGATCATGACCTGAACTGAAGTCAGACACTTAAGTGGCTGAGACACCCAGCTGCCCCTGTCATAGGAGAGAAGAAGGTAAAATGAATTCCTAAGTTGTGTGGTTAGTATGAAACTCAGACTGCCCTTATGTTTTGCATCTGACTTCTTACATAGTTAATTAATAGAATATCATATTCATTTATTATAGGCTCCTCTCATAGAGACTTCTGCTTTCTGTGTGGGGGGGGGGGGGCGGGGGGGATATACTCATGGCCCAGTCAGATCACAGACAACTGGAAGGCAAGAACACTGTTTTCTAGGTATTCCTTCTATCCGTAAGTGCCTTGAATAAAGAAAGCAATGATGGATATTTTTACCAAGTTTCTGTTTCCAATTCTCCCACCCTCCCCACCTACCAGCATGTCACAAAGATCAAACGAGACGTCCCCATTGAAGACATCCTCAGTGATCACTGAAATTACAACCAGACTTTGAATCAGAAAGCCTGTCTTCCGATTTGGGCATATGCTACCTTAGAGCATCCGTGGCCGGTGGGATGACTCCCTGGAACCTGTGCATATGCTAACTTACATGGCAAAGAAGAATTAACGTTGCTGATCAGCTGACCTTAAAACAGTGAGATCAGCCTGGATTATCAGGGTGGGCCCAATATGATCACAAGCGTCCTTAAGAGAGCAGGAGAGGAAAGGTCTGCAAGGAACGTGAGCAGTCTCTAGATGCTAGAAAAGACAAAGTGTCCTCCTGCACAGACTTCAGAAGTGAAGGGTGGCCCACTGGCACATTGGTTTTAGCTCCGTGATGTCCGGGTTGTACTCTGACCTATGGAAGCATGTGATAACAAATTTGCGTTTGTTCGGAGTCGCACATTTGTGGTAATTTGCTGCAGCTACTGTGGTCCCTAATGTATGGGTCAGACCGTAACATTTTTAGAATGAAGGCAGGTGTTACTATTAACTATTAAGCCCAAACAGGTGCACACCAAGCCTGCCCTAGGCGAAGAGGGTAACATGACAATTCGTGTAATTAAGTAATTTCAACTTCCCAGGTCAGTTTGCGCACGTAACAAATGGTGTTCAGGATATCATTCTCCATTTTGTTTTTGTTTTGAGTAAAAAGATAAAGGACTGTGTCTAGCACAGTTACTGGCACGTAGGACATTTTGAACAAGGTTTGTTAGATCAGGGGAGAGTTTGGTGACCTTGGCCTTCATTTGCTCCCAACAGACCTTTACTGAGACTTTTGAGAAGGTGGACGAAGTACCTCGATTTAATCCTTGTCAGGCATTACTCCCTTCAAACTTCTTTCCTATCTCACTATTCCAGATTTCTCTTTGACACCAATTACTTGCATTTCAAGTTAGTTTTCTTGGCTTTATTCACTTATCTAAGTTGAATCTCATTATGGGCTAGCTCCTGGAGAGTTCCCAGGGAAAAGATATTTTTAGCCTTTTGTTAACATTCCCCTGCCTTCACTTCCACGGCTCTGTGTGGCATCTCCCCCTTGACGGACTGGATGTGGTGTTTATAGCTCCCTCTAAAAGTGATCAAAGGGGAGATTCAAGTTTCCGACTCGCTAGATTATTAATTAAGGATCTTGATACTGTTATCAAATGTTCTTTGAAAAGCTTGTTCCTCTTGGACTGTAGTATTTCCTTTGTTGATCCGAAATTGTACTTTTAAAGTGTGTTTTCCACCAAACATAATGAGAGCATATTTTTTTTTCTTATGTATGCATGCTCACAACCATGCCGGACTTCGAGGGCATTTTTCTATTTAATTTTTGAACTAATTTTAATTATGTGTAAGAAATCTATGCAGATATTCAAAATAATTTTATTTAAGCAGCTTGGGTAAAGTCCTAGTGAATATCCTCTACCCCAAGAGGGGACACAGGCTGAAAATTTTAATTGGTTCAAGTAGAATTTATATAAATCATGGATATTGGAATTGTACCAGATCAATTAAGGATACATACAAGGGTTAAGGGGATTTTTGCACAAAGATGAGAAATATAATACTTTCCAAAACAAAGCTGTAGGAGAAAATTACTGAGGATTTTATTTTCACTTGTTCTCCGTCTCCAAAAGCAAAATTCAGAGAAAGAGAATGGAAAGAATGCAGTATCTTTTTTTTTTTTTTAGTTGATAGATCTAAAGTCATTTTGTTAAATAAGTATTAAAATGTGTTTTATAAAACAGATATTCTCCAAAAATCAAGGTTGATATATAAACATTTAAAGTATAGCCTGATAAATTCCAGGTGGATTAAAGTATTAGGAGAAAAAAACCCCATTGAATATTTATGTGACAGAGTGGGGAAGGCCTTTCTAAACTGGTATTAAAGATATAAGTTAAGTGAATTATTGAGAGATTAAAAAACTCAAAAGCAAGTTTTTGTATGACTAAAATATCATAAATAAAATAAATAGAAAACTGGGAAAAGTGGTTGTGTCATATAAAACAGATGTTTACCATCTTGAATATATAAAAAGCTGGTTAAAAATCAATAAGGACAAAACAACAATTAACAAAATCAGAAAACAAAACAGCAACAAGCATTATAAAATTAAATGAGGTAACTTTTTGCTTCCAACATTGCCAAAATAATTAGGAAAACCTAATAGTCAGTGTTTCTCAAACATAAGGAAACAAATACTCATGCATTACTGATAACACTAAAACATCTTTCTGGAATGCAATTTGTCAATATGCATCCCAAGCCTTGAAAACATGTGATGTTGCTTATAGAGATTTAGCCTGGGGGATATCTGTGTATCTCAGGGACGAGCAGGTGGGGTGGGGGGTGTTTGATAACATGTATATTCATTTCAATATTGCTTACAAATAGGAAAAATTACATGGGGCGCCTGGGTGGCTCGACACAAAGTAGAACACGACATTGCAGAAACACTTTAGGGAATGAGAAAATATGTTAATGGTATGGTGTTCATAGTATGAAGTAAACGTTTGACTGCAAAATAGTACGTGAAGTATAATGTCTTTTTCGAAGAAGAGGCAAAGACATTACACAATTAAGATTACACTGGAAGATTAGCAGTGATATTTTTTTTTTATTCTGCTTCTCTACACTCTTCTAGATCTTCTATAATGGGCATGTGTTAATTTCAGAGTTAAAATGCATCTATGAAGTTTCTATTAAAATTGACTGCAGATTGGCTACGGTCTATCACAAGTGGGGAGTCACGGGAGTATGTTAAACTTCAGGACATCTGGCACCTCTCAGTGTTGGTGATTAATGGGAAGCACGTGAGCGTTAAGTATGACAGAGGATCATCGGTATTGCAGCACAGCCAGTGGCTGGCTTTTCCCCTCTCCCAGGCCTCTGAGTTTTGGATTAAAAAAAGAGTCTCAATGCACTTGACAGAATTCCACAGTAGGGAACTTGGACTCTTCAAATTTCGTTCCCTTTTTTTTTTTTATGTTTATTTATTTTGAGGGAGAGAGTGGGGTAGGGGCACAGAAAGAGGGAGAGAGAGAATCCCAAGCAGGCTCTGTCAGCACACAGCCCGACACAGGGCTCTACCCCTCGAACTGTGAGATCATGACTTGAGCCCACATCAGGAGTCGGATGGTGGCGCCTGGGTGGCTTAGTCGGTTGAGTGTCCAACTTTAGCTCAGGTCATGATCTCCCGGTTTGTGGGTTCGAGCCGGTGTTGGACTCTGTGCTGACAGCTTGGGGAGCCTGCTTTGGATTCTGTGTCTCCCTCTCTATCTGCCCCTCCCTCCCTCCCTCCCTCTCTCTCTCTTACAAAAATAAATAAACATTAAAAAATTAAAAATGAAAAGAGTCGGATTCTCAACTGACAGTCACCCAGGTGCCCCTGTTTTCTGAGCCCTCAATGTTATCAGCGTCTGCTTTTTCTCTGAAGCTTCACTTTTAATCTTGCTAATCAAGTCTCAGAACCAGGAAAGAGCTCAGGTTCTAAGCACGTACTTCAGATTTAGAGTCCTCATCTTTAAGAGGGGAGAGGGGCACCTATCTCACAGAGTTTATGTGAGGTAAAATACATGATGTTTGTAAAGCACTCAACAAAATACCTGACACATAAAAAATGCTAAATAAATAGAAGCTTCCAGTTATCCTTAAAGGTTTTTGTTTTGTTTTGTTTTGTTTGTTTTTTGTTTTGTTTTTTTTTGTGAAACAAACAGAAAATTCTCTGTAACATTAAGTTTCTGATTAGGGTTCATGGTCTCGGGCATCTAAGGAAAAAGCTGACTTTAGGAAGCTGAAGCTCATGTTTTTAATGTTTAGAAAACTTTTTTTAAGTTTATTTATTTTTGAGAGAGAGAAACCAAGCAGGGGAGGGGCAGAGAAAGAGGGAGAGACAGAAAATCCCAAGCAGGCCCCACACTGTTAGCACAGAGCCTGACTCGGGGCTTGATCTCACAAACTGGGAGATAATGACCCAGATCATGACCCAGATCATGACCTGAGCCTAAACCAAGAGTCAGGCACTCAACGGACAGAGCCACTCAGGCACCCCTTATTTTTTTAATGTTTATTTATTTTTGAGCGAGCACAAGTTGGGACATTTGGCTCTCACCAAATGTCCAACTCCTCATCCCTGCTACACTGGTCCTGCTGTCTGGGCTTTGGGCCACCCATGCCCTTGGTCTACTTAGCACTGTGGGTCTGCCTCTAATCCTGCTCTGGTTCCTGCTTTGGAACAAAGCACAGAACTCTGTGCCCCTCCACTTGTGCCTTTACCAGCGGGGGCAATGCTTTGTTTTTGAAATTGAAGAAAAAAATATATGTTTTAGTTTGTTTTTCGAGAGACATAGGGGAGGGGCAGAGGGGGAGACAGAATCCAAAGCAGGCTCCAGGTCCTGAGCTGTCAGCACGGAACCTGACGCAGGGCTCGAACCTACGAACACGCGCCCCTGAATTTTATAAACCAATTTGACAATAAATTTCATATGTAATAAACAAATAAATAAATAAATACAAATAAAAATAAAATTAAAAAAAAATTTTATTCTCCTGAAGGTGGAAGAAATAGCACAGAGAGGTACCATGCACTCTTTGGCCAATGTCCCCCAATAGTTACCTCTTACAAACCACAGTCATGCAAGCAGAACAATGGCCTCAATACAGTCCTGGATCCTAGATTTGCTCAGTTTTATTTCTACTTGTATGTGTGTGTACATGCACACATACCTGTGTACTTAGTTCTCCACTTACATGCACCACCACAATCAAGAGACACAAGAGTTGCACTTCTAGAAGTGTCTTTTGTGTGGAAGAACAATGCCATATATATATATATATATATATATATATATATATATATATACGTGTATATATACATGAAGGAATTGCAAACAGGGCCTTGGAGAGGTATATGCACACCCATGATCACTGCAGCCATTATCATAACAGCCAAAAGGCAGAAGCAACCCATGTGTCCATCAGTGGATGAATGGATAAGCGAAATGTGCTACAAAGATATACATGATGGCATGTTATATAGCCTTAAAAAGAAAAGGACTCTGGCCACATGCCCCACATGCTACGGCCTGAACCAGGAAGACATTACGCTGAAACAGGCCAGTCGCAAAATGACAGCTACTCCGTGATTCCTCCTATAGGAAATATCTACAGTAGTCAGATTCATAGACACAGACAATGGTGGCTATGGGGGGGGGGGGGAGGGGAGAGGGAAAAGGGAGCTGTTATTTAATTGGCATAGAGTTTCAGCTTTGCAAGGAGAAAAAGTTCCGGAGATTTGTTTCACAACAATGTGAATATCATTATCATCACTGAACTGTACGCTTAGAAGTGGTTAAGATGGAAATTTTTCATAATGTGCTGTTTTATCACAGTAAAAAAGAAAACTAATTTGCATGGGAATCACCTGGCAACTTGAGTAAGGCAGAGTCCCAAGGTCCGACCCCAGGGATTCTGTAGGTGCTCAGCAGCCTTAAGACATGGCGCGTAAGACATGTAGGGTAATGAACTACACAAATAATCAGGACCGGCTGACTTCCCCCAGTGCCAGCGCGTCGCCGAGTCACCCCCCTTGCCCGTCCACATTGTTTCCTTAAGCATTCACTGTCTCTGCAACAGAGGGATCGACATTAGCTCCTACGTGAGTGGCGGTGCAGCTACTGAGTTGAAGAAGCATGGGGCTCACCAGCTGATGCCCAGTCCTCTCCGCCCCATCCAGTCCATCTGCTGGCCCTGTGAGCCGTACCTCGTCCACCCTGTGTCCGGCCATCTCTCACCAGCTGTTGGTGGCTGGGGCCACCGCAGGGCTAAGTCCCCCTCGCCGCAGTATCGCGAGCATCTCTTAATTGCATTCTCTGCTCCTATGCTACCTTACCGTCACTATTCGCCACACAGCGTTCCTGGTGACCTTTGAAAAAGCAGATGGGATGGTGTGCCTGGGTGGCTCAGTCGATTAAGCATCTGGCTTCGGCTCAGGTCACGATCTCGTGGTTTGTGAGTTTGAGCCCCGCATCGGGCTCTGTGCTGACAGCTCAGAGCCTGGAGCCTGCTTCGGGTTCTGTGTCTCCCTCTCTGCTCCTCCCCCACTCACACTCTGTCTCTCTCTCTCAAGAATAAATAAACATTAAAAAATCCAAAAAAACCAGATGGGACCTTTCACCGTTCTGCTCCCCAATCAGCCCACGTGACTTGTGTCCTAAGTCCTCCCTGCAGCCCACACAGCCCTGACATGGACCGTGGAGTATCCTTGGCCCCATCTGCCATCATTCTCCCAGAATCCTTCCATCCTGGCCACATGCTCCTTGGTGTTTCTCAAGCCAGCTAACTTAATTTCCATTCCACGGTCCTTGAAGACACTGTTCCCTCACCTAGAACACACTTTCCAAGGAGTTTTTGTGGCCTGCCCCTCATTCCATTTATGTCTTTCCTCAAAACAGAGGCCTCCCTTAACTCTTTGATCAAGTACAGTCGCTCTTCAATCAATGCTCATCCCAATCCCTACGTTGTTTCCCCGGCTCTTGCTGTCACAGGCCTATGATGCAGATACTTCTTCAACAGTTGCCAGAATGACAGCTCATGGAAGACACAGAAAATGTAAGACACATGGAATGTAAGCTCACGAGGACAGGGAGATTTGCCTGCCTGGTCCCCACAGCACAGTGAAACACTGTCTTTCATAGAGCAGGTTTTCAATAAATGTAACAAATGAACAATGGATGAGCTAAGGGCTTTGAGTTTATAAGGAAGTCTCTTTTTCTCTAGAGGACAGATCAATAGACAAGAAAGAGGTGACACTTGTCATTTGAGAATTCCCTGAGGGTGAGCCCAGCTAAGAGGCAATGTATTGAGAAGTCAACCGTAGCATTTTCTGCCTATTCCAGAGGAAGAAGCCACGATCAGCAAAGTTGCCATAACTCTCTAAAGTGGGCAAACATATTTTACATGGGATTATTCGTTGTTTGGTGATGACTGATAGAAAATGATTTGGTTCTGATACACATATTACTAATAAGCATATTTAAATGAAAGAAAATAAAGCAAGTAGAACTTGATACGAATTCTAGCTCACCAAAGTGAGCCCATCTGTCCCTGCCTTCATAAGTGAGGCAGTGCAAGCTACAAGAATGGACTTATATTTCTCACAAAAATCCCTCTTTACCATTCTTATGCCCCGAGGTCAGCATCTCTTCTCGGATTTTTTTACTTGTGCACAAAAATGCCTCACACAGCCAGACATGACCGTGTCACGATCAGATACATTCTGTTAGATTCTTCTGGATTTCTCCTCTGACTGCTCCATTTTTTTCTCTCCGTTTGACCAGATGCCCCCAGCGTGGTACACAGGTTCTGTGCTTCAGAGTACGGACAGCCCACATGACAACTAGCCTGCGTCGGGCTCCATTCCGGACCATCCAGACTCCCCCGGTTCAGTGCCACCAGCTTCCTCCAGTATCCTGGCCAGCCCAGAATGAAGATGCCAGTGTCACTCGTCACTTTGCTCACGACGTTCCTTTCTGCATGTTTCTGGGTCAACTGGAGAGGACCTGGGATTACAGATCTACCCACCCACCCAGACCGTGCAGCAAATGGCCCAGAAAGCATGTCCGCGCTGTGTATGGGGCACAAGCTAAGGAACCCGAATTCATCTGACAGTGCCCTTCTCTGATAAGTTTTGTTAGGCTGGACCTCACGAAGCTGAAAATTTGGTAAGCTCAAAGAGAATCAAATGTTAGTAATTCCAGCTCAAATCCAGCCTGCTGTCTGTTTCTGTAAATGAAATATCAGAACAGGGCCACCCTCACTCACTGACCTGTTGTCTGAGGCTGCTTTTTCACTAGAATAGACCAGCAGAATCGAGTAGCTGCAAACAGTCTCCATGGCTCACAAAACCGAAAGTATTGATTATCTGGCCCTTGAGAGAAAAACTTTTTTGTATGCCTATTTTAGAACATTTGGCGCAAAAGGAAGAACCCGGAAAATACCCAGGGAGAAATGAAAGTTTTGATGTAGATTACAGACCCATCTGGACAGCTTGAAGTCTCTAGCTAAACTCTCTCTCTTGTGGTCATGAATTCATTCAACAAATACATTCTATGCCCCATCATGCTTTGGTTTTGCACAAGATCCTTGATTTATAATAGTTAAAAACTACCGCCATTGGATTTTTAAGGCTCATTTATAGCCACCATTTAGTTGGATTAAATAAGCATCATATAAATAATAATAATTACTATTTTTAATTTTTTAAGGTTTATTTATTTTTGAGAGCGTGAGTGGGAGAGGGGCAGAGAGAGAGGGAGACACAGAATCCGAGGCAGGCTCCTGGCTCCAACCTGTCAGCACAGAGTACGACATGGGTCTGGAACTCACTGACTGTGACATCATGACCTGAGCCGAAGTCAGACACTTAACTGACTGAGCTTCCCAGGTGCCCCAGCAGCCTATAATTCATTATTAAGCAAGGAATGACATAGTAAGGAGATTGCATATAGACTGTGGGTGGGGCCTGTCGTGAGAAGGCCTCTCTGATGGAGGCCGACAGAATAGGAAGCAAAGTGGCCACAGAAAACCTGCCCAGAAGCCAGAGGGAGGGAAGGAATGAGAGAAGGGGGGGTAGTGAAGAGATGGCAGGACCAGGTCAGAGGGGCTTGCAGACATGGTTTAACCTTTTGGCCTCTTTTCTGAGGGCAGCTTAACACGACTGAAACTCTCTCATGGAGCCACTTGGGAAAACAGTTTGGAAGTTCCTCAAAGACTTAAGTATAGAGTTACCATATGACCCAGTAAGGCCACTCCTACTCATACACCCAAGAGAAATGAAACAGAGGTCCACAAAAACGGGCCTGTTACAGTAGCATTATTTGTATGAGCCCAAAGCGGGACACAACCCACATGCCCATCAACAGTGACTGGACACACACAATGGGATATTATTCAACCAAAATAAGGAAGGAAGCCTGGGCACCCCGCCACAACATGGATGAACCTTGAACACACGCTAAGTGAAAAAAGCCAGACACAAAAGGCTGCATGGTATGTGATTCCATTTATGTGAAATGTTCAACATAGGCAAATCCATAGAGGCAGAAAGTAGACTGGAAGATAGGCAACCCTAGTTGCCTAGGGTTGGGGACGGTGAAGAGAATAGAGGATGACAGCTAATGGGAAGAAGGTTTCTTTCGAGGAGACGAACATGTTCTAGAATTGATAGTGGTGATGGTTGTACAACTCTGAATACACTAAAAACCATCAAATTATATACTTTGCTTATTTAACATTTATTTATTTATTTTGAGAGAGAGAACATGACTAGGGGAGAGGGGCAGAGAGAGAGAGGGACAGAGGGAATCCCAAGCAGGCTCTGCATGGTCAGCACGGAGCCCGACATGGGGCTCGATCTCAGGACCCATGAGATCATGACCTGAGCCAAAATCAAGAGGCGGACACTCAACCAACGGAAGCCACCCAGGTCCCCCTGAATTGTATACTTTATTTATTTATTTATTTATTTATTTATTTATTTATTATATTAAATTAAATATAATTTGTTGTCAGATTGGTTTCTATACAACACCCAGTGCTCATCCCAACAGGTGCCCTCCTCTATGCCCATCGCCCACTTTCCCCTCCCTCCCACCCCCCATCAACCCTCAGTTTGTTCTCAGTATTTAAAGTCTCTTATGGTTTGCCTCCCTCCCTCTCTGGAACTTTTTTTTCCCCCATCCCCTCCCCCATGGTTCTCTGTTAAGTTTCTAAGGACCCACAAATGAGTGAAAACATATGGTGTCTGCCTTTCTCTGCTTGACTTATTTCACTTAGCATAATACCTTCCAGTTCCATCCACGTTGCTATAAATGGCCAGCTTTCATTCTTTCTCATGGCCAAGTAGTATTCCATTGTATAGATAAACCACATCTTCTTTATCCATTCGTCAGTTGATGGATATTTAGGCTCTATCCATAAAACTTGGCTATTGTTGAAAGTGCTGCTATAAACATCGGGGTACATGTGCCCCTATGCATCAGAACTCCTGTATCCCTTGGGTAAATTCCTAGGAGTGCTATTGCTGGGTCATAGGGTGGATCTATTTTTAATTTTTTGAGGACCCTCCACACTGTTTTCCAGAGTGGCTGCACCAGTTTGCATTCCCACCAACAGAGCAAGAGGGTTCCTGTTTCTCCACATCCTTGCCAGGGTTCCTGTTTCTCCACATCCTCGCCAGCAATCCGTAGTCTCCTGATTTGCTCATTTAAGCCACTCTGACCGGCGTGAGGTGCTATCTCAGTGTGGTTTTGACTTGTATTTCCCTGATGAGGAGCGACGTTGAGCATCTTTTCATGTGTCTGTTGGCCATCTGGACGTCTTCTTTAGAAAAGTGTCTATTCATGTCTTCTGCCCATTTCTTCACTGGATTATTTATTTTTCGGGTGTGGAGTTTGGTGAGGTCTTTATAGATTTTGGATACTAGCCCTTTGTCTGATATGTCATTTGCAAATATCTTTTCCCATTCCATCGGTTGCCTTTTAGTTTGGTCGATTGTTTCCTTTCCTGTGCAGAAGCTTTTTATCTTGATGAGGTCCCAATAGTTCACTTTTGCTTTTAATTCCCTTGCCTTTGGAGATGTGTCAAGTAAGAAATTGCGTTTGTATACTTTAAATGAGTGATTTGTGTGATGTTAGGACTTTATTAAATTCACATTTGTAAAGTGGAACACAGGGGGCCAGAAGGTGAGCTGCAATTCAACATAGACCATGACGGAAACTGGAACAGAGAAACTTATTACCCACCAGTAATAAGGCACACCCTGAAGGGCCGCATAGGGGGATCAGGACAGAGTGTATGGAGAGTGTGATAGGACCTGGGGTACGTTCCTTTATTAGGTCTGTGGGTGCAGTGCTTTGGGGATCCTGGGCTAAAGCCAGGTTGGTCCACTCAAACCAGAAGAGCAGAGTTTTGGGAACTTCACAATGTTCTTATCCAAGAGCTGTTCCAGGGGAAGACCCTGGGAAGCAGAGGGACTATTGGTCACCAGCGCTATTGGGAAGCCACAGCAGGAACTGACCTTTGCATGTGGCCCTGTGGGCTGTTCCCTAGGACCTAAGCGTGTGTGAGGGGTTGGGTGGGCTGAGGGACTGCCACAGGCTGCTAGGCTAAGAGAAATGGGCATCAAGGCAGCGACACCAGTCGTTGAGCTAAACTCTCAGCATATAGTATATGATTTACATCCCAGTAAAGCAACTAAAAATGAAACCTCTTTATGGGTTAGGAGGTAGGAGATGGCGTGTGGTGTGAGGGAATAACTCCAATGTGAATTTTAAAAAGATCATTCTGGAAAACATGTGGAAGACGGACTGAAAAGGAGTAAGAGGGCAACAGACAGCGTAGTTGAGAATCTACTGAAGGGGTCCAGGAGAAAGATGATGGGGTGATTTCCTCTACGGAATAATGGCGAGAAACACTGGCGTTTATCCGGAACACTTAGAGAATGGTATGTTCCACTTAATTCTGAGCTTTGGAACCAGAGGTTGAGAGTAGGAGATTTCGGTTTTAATCCTGGATCTGTCACGGCTGTAGCTGGTGTGGGACCCTCAGCTAACCATCGCCCCCATTCTCTCGATTACAAAATATCAATAGCAACACGTGACCAACCTCCTTCATGGGGACAAATGAGATAAACGGATAGACAATATCTTCCAGCGCAGAGCAGTACATTCTGCATGGATGCCAGGTTTCCGAGAATTGAAACTCAAGGGTAAACACTCAATGCCAACTAAATTAAACAAAGTGTAATCCTTCTCTGAAAATTCAGAAAGCAGTTCTAAACTCCCGAGGGCCTAGGAATCATTGTTATGAATATCAGTGATTAATTATAACCTGTAGGTACTAAGTAAGTAGGAGACGGTCCTGACATTATAATGACTGTAGCATCACAGGCTGGATGAAGTTTCTAAAAATGAATACATTAGTAAAAGAAAATCTAGATATTGCGTCCTCCGGCAGATTTTTGACACCCCCGTGGTTGATTCCCCCTCGGGTGCCCGCTTCTCACTGCAGAGACCCCCTAGGGAACCCTGGGGCACTGCTTACAGGTATACATTGCTGTGCACCGCCCACCCCCCAACTGTTGAGTGTAAGGACTGGTTTTATACTCCTCTCTGTCCCCTCAAAGTCTGGCGTGCACTAGGGGCTCGATATTTGGTGGTTGAAATAGATGAATGAAATGAATCAGTCCATGAACAAATGAACAATCATTGGTGCTTCCTTTTCTTGAGAAATTAGACATGACGCACCCTAAAGCTACCGAACCATTTATGCTTTCTGGTGCCTCGGTACCTATGGAAGCAAAGGCCTCCTCGCAAGATGCCCGCTGTCTGCCTCAAGCTCACTTCCATTTCCGAAGAAGGTGGCAAGGGCTTATGCCAGACCACTGAAGGGCTGCTCCTGGGAGACCCTGGCCTGGAAATGTCAAAGGCGCTAATCTCATTTCTAATCTCCATGACAGACATAATGTGTGGGTAGCCAAAGCCCTTGGTTTAGCTCCTCAGGTGCTTCTGAGCCCCCTCAATTATCCCAGGTCTCTGGGCTGACCGGGAATGGCCCCTTATTTTCCTGAGACCGGTTATTTTGTCTCTAAGTGAGTTTCCTCTCCACAACTAGCCACGTTGAATTGCCTGCTCTGATTGCCTTGCACAGCTGACCCAGAGGCCCCTAAACCAGGCTCCCACATCCTGATGACTTATGGGCTCAATCTGGCCTTGACATATGGCATGGAGTTAGTTCCTAGAATGTTTTAAAACTCGTTTGCTAACGTCTTAAAGCAGGAGTGAGTAAGCTTCTAGCTTCCCAGATTAAAAAAAAAAATGACAAAAGAAACAACAAAAGAAAGAACGAATGAACGAAAGAAAGAAAAGAGAAAAGAAAAAAAGAAAGGAAGAAAGAACTTGTAATAGCCTTGTGGCTGTCATTCCCACATGGCAATCTGCTAAAATGGCTGTTACTCTCATTTTAACGGTCCTGTATTTTCCCTTGGCCCCCACAACCCCTTATTTTCTCCCCAGACCTAAGGCCGAGTGAGCATGTCATTTCCACGCTTGCCCTTTGGTTTTTGTAAACCTGCACTCATCTGCAATGATTCCCTAAGTTGTGGGTATTTGGGTTTATAGCACCTGTGACCAGTGGGTTCCAGACCAATTTTCCTTTCCTTTCGTATTTCAGTTACCCTATACTTTGGCTTCAAGATGACGCTTGTCATCTCCTTCTCTAATACCTTGGCATTTTGCAAGAAAAAAGAGCGGTGTCTCTGTTAGCAGTCAACGCCAATTTAAATAATTCCATTGCCAATGAATGATGTGTGACATGCTTGCAAAGTGATCAATTTGCTGTGCTACTAATTAATTCTGTGAAATTACACATTGCCAAGAGCTTTCTGGCCAACTCTGTCAAATGGTGTGAGAGAAAGTCAACTTTAGAAAGGTAATTCCGGGTGACCTGACCTAAATTAGCATGTTAATAATGGGGAGTTTGCTCCGCTGGGTTCTATGCCTGTTTGTGCAACTTCAGGCCCGACCCTTTACAGACGAGTTTTCAAAACGATGAGGTAAGCCGTCCACAAGTCCCCTTAATTCCAATTTTCCTCTATATGCATTCCGCGCACCGTGTCCATGAACTCTGTGAAATGTTTCATTAACCTTCAGTTCTCATTAAAGTATTACCTGGTGGCGTCGTATGGCTTCTGTTTCCTTTAGCACATCTTTCATAACTTTGTACTTTCTAGAGACTTCAAGTTCAAACTAAGATATTGGCCTTGGGATATTTTCTCTTCTCAGACTTATTCCACAACAGTTCCTAAACCCTCGCATCGCCAAGTCAGTTCAGTGAATTCCAGCTTTCCTGTCCCAAGCCAGACACCTGCTGGGCTCCAACCGGTGGCGGGGGGCTGATTGCGTGGCTGGTGGGGGTGCGTTCCAGTTCTCATTCCTCAAACTTGATCTCTGCCCTGTGACCTACAACTGGGACTGAGGCAAGAGAAGCTCAAAGCAGGTATATTTCTTTTTTGATTTGCAGCACTGATTACCCGAAAAAAAAAATCTTTAGAATATTTGATCGGGAAAAAAGTCAGTTCTCATAGAAATAATAGCTTTTTTAGTGCTATTTGTTTAACTGAGGTGAGTAGGGAAATACTCTCGCAGGTGATAGACATTTTAAAATTATTATCTGATTTCTGTCATTTGTTCTGACCTGCTTATTTTATTCCCAAATCAGATGATTGCTTTATCCTATATGCAGCTACCATTTCCCAGCAATATCTGGGCCTCAAAACAGTTTATACTTCCTCCAAAAGGGTCTTGGACAAGAAGTCCTGTTTCTTTTTTTTTCCTTTTTAAATATTGTTTTTAAGTTTTATTATTTTGAGAGAGAGAGAGAGAGAAAGAGAGAGAGTACAAGAGTGAGCTCGAGCAGAGGGGCAGAGAGAGAGAGGGAGAGAGAGAATCCCAAGCAGGCTCCTTGCTGTTGGGACAGAGCCGAACACTGGGCTAGAACTCATGAACTGTGAGATCATGACCTGAGCCAAAATCAAGACTCAGACGTTTAACCAATGAGCCACCCGGGCGCCCCTTACATAGTCCGAAACAATCAGTGTTCAACCCAAACATGACCAGCTGTCATGTGCAGTGGGTTCACTTAAGAACCAACCAAAATCCAGTTCCCATGATACTGGGTCTCTACGGTGGGTGAACAGGACTGATCACTGCATTTACTGAGAGTTTTTGAAGGTTTGAATGAGCTGGTTTTGAATGAACATTTTGAAGAACTGCCAGCAGCGATCCCTTTGCTTCTCCCCTAAATTTTAACCTTGACCTGATTATTAACTTAGACCCTAGTCAAGCTTTCCCTGTACTTGCACTTCTTAAATCCATATGCAATTTATTTCTCTCCACCTGTCTTCTCTCCTACCTGGCATATTTCTTTGCTTCTGCTATTTCTGTCACAGCTTTGCATATATGACATGATGTTTTATGAAACTCGCTTCGTGCCTCTATCACTAGTTTTGTTTAGTAATTTAAATCTTATTCTCCTTGTTCTTAATGAAAAATATCGATGACTTCAATATTTTCCATTTCTCTTGCCAAGAAGTAAATTGTGAAGAAATGATTTACTATTCTATGACACTCCATTCATTCTGTTTTTTTTTTTAAGTTTATCTACTTTGAGACACACAGAAAGAGGGTGAGAGACCAAGAGCATGAGCTGTGGAGGGGCAGAGAGAGAGAGAGAGAGAGAGAGAGAGAATCCCAAACAGGCTCCGTGTTGTCAGCGTGGAGCCCAATGTGGGGCTCAAACTCATGAACTGTGAGATCACGACCTTCACTGAAATCAAGAGTTGGACGCTTAACTGGCTGAGCCACCCAGATGCCCCATTTCTGTTTTTTCGTGCACCCAGGAACACAAGGGCGTGCTCGCGCTAGGATAAGAGGTACGAGCCTACAGAAAATACTGCATCGACTTTCTAGCCTTGGCTTTGATGATTTCTAGGTGTCTACTTTGCAAAAGGTAAAGGTGGAATGCTACCCTTGCCAGGCAGTGAACGATGGGGAATGAAGGCAAACAGAGGGAAGGTTAAGGAGAATCCTCGACATCAAGTCTTTGAACACACAGACATGCAAAGATCTTAAAAAGAGAATGACAGTGATCATATTAGGAGATAAACATGTGCACTAAAATAAAACATATCCCTCTGAATTGTTGTCAAGTGAGAGATGACAAGAAACAAGAGAAGAGCATTACCTTGTAGGATGTCTGCCTGGAAAACTCTGATCCATCCTTCAAACCATACCTGGGTACTTCTCACTCTGTCTGCAGTCTATCTATCACTCAGACTCATATAGTTTCATATATACCTTAATGAATAACGATTGAATAATGATTTTTTTTTTGTTTTGTATCTCTTTTTGTTTCCGTGAGCCCTTCAGATGCAGAGACAAGGTCTTACCCATTTCCAATTTTTTAGCACCCAGCACAGAATCTGGAACAATCATTCGGGCTGGACCAAATATGCCCATAAGATCCCAAGCAGCGACGTTAAGAGGGAGATGTCACCACTGTCTGACCACGGAGAGAGACAATGCTTGTACCCAAGAGTACCGATGGCTGGCCCTTTGTTCCTGACAGATATTGCCGGGGTTCAGAAGGACAAGGCTAGAACTCACCAAACAAACCCCAACTCTGATTTCCATGAGGCCACATGGGGAAGAATACACTATGCAGCAGACACACGGAGCGTGAGAACTGCCTCCAAGCAGGAGGCAGGGTGCTGCACCGTGACTCCTTTCAGAACGTCTTAGAGGTCAAGTTGGAGCCACAGAAGGAAAGCAGCAACATGTGTTAAATTGAGAGAATCGGAAGGTTTCACGTGGGGTCTTTCATTCAAATCAAACCCCAAAACGTCGTGATTGTCTAAACTCCATGGGAGTCCCTAAGCATACTGATTTTTAGAAGATGAAAAATAGAGAACTGAGATTTCACAGTAGAAATGACTTTCAATCAACAGTTCAAGGTCAGACATCCTCCAAATGCTAAACCTCACCAAAAAGATACAAGAAATGGAGTGATTCGATTGATAACTTTGAGAGAGAGAGACAGACAGAGACAGAGACAGAGACAGAGAGAGGAGGTAGATTAATTTCCCCAGACAACTCACTCCCAAGGAAGCAAATAAGACCATTCTTGCTGGAAATGAACCCCCATCACTTTGTCTTTTTCAACAGCAGCTGCCTCATTAGCTTGGGTTTATCAAATAGTATGTGTGAGACACTGTGTGATCCCAACTACTGTCTCTTCAATCTCTCCGATTAGTCTCTGGGATGGACACGTGCCTTATTATCCCTAGTACAAAAGGAGAAACTGAGGCTGACTGAAGCCACCTTCAGTAATCTTTCCTGCGGCTAAATTCCAATGACCCAAATCCAAACAGAAGCAGCATAGACTATGTTGGAAGAGGCAGGACAAAGCTTGGGTTCCGGTCCCAGCCCTGTTGCTTGCTAGCCAGGTGACCTTGAGAAAATCACTGTGTCTTTTTGGGCCTCAGTTTCCTCATTTATGAGTGGGAGCATTGCTGGGGTCAACAGGATTCTCTGAAGCTCTTGGCTGGCTGTCGCTGCCATGTGTCTTGAAGGGCCTTCAGGGAAGTTGGAAGATGGCCCAATCCCAGTGACTTTGGACTTGGCCATGGAATTTGCTTTGGTCAAAAGAATTCAAGCAGATGTGATGTACGCAAAGGCTTCAGATGTGTTGACGTGGGCTGGCTCATGTCACATCTGCTTGACTTTCATTGGTCATCCACTGCTATCCAGTATGCTAGGGTTTCTCGGCTTCAGTCCTCTTGACATTTGGGATAAAGTTTTCATTGTGGGGGCGTCCTGAGCACTGTGGGATGTCTAGCAACACCCTTAGCTTCTGCACCCTTTCTCCCACTTGTGACAACAAAAAAATCTCCGGGAATTGCCCAATGATCTTTGGGGAACAAAACCACTCCTGCCTGAGAGCCCTTCTAGTATGTTCTTGGAGTTGGGCAGCCACTTGTTTAAGGAGAGAGAGGAAGCCCGTGAACCATAAGCCGACCTAGAGCCCAGTCCAGCACATATGGACCTCAGCTGACCAGCAGATATGTGGGCAAGAAACCTACGTACTTATGGTTGTAAACCACTGTGATTTTGAAGTTTGTCTTGCAGAAAACCCTCTAACATTCTAGCCATGAGGGCAACAGCAAATATGTGGTAGAATTCCATACACTGTGCCTGAGTACAGTGGTATTTTCTGCTGGTATTATGAATATTGTTAGACTCTGTTTAGATTGCCTTATGAAGTGATTTAGTGTGTGATGCATCTCACCTGTGTCTTGCAGAGTCATCCCCTGAAGCCTTCTAAGCAACCCTCACCACTCTGCTCCATGGACCACATTCCCTGGTATCTCGGACTGCATCCAACCACCCTACGTGTGCCCGCTCCCACTTCTGGAGGAGCCTCCGTGGCCAGGCTGCTCTTCTCCAGTTCTAGGGCAGCCTCGACTGTCTTTTGTGTTCCTCCCCCTTTCTCCCAGTTTAGGATGAACCAAAAATCCAGAGCTGTGACACATAGGAAATAGTTTAAAATAGATGCTCCTTGAATCTGGTCAGCATACCTATTACAGTGGCTAATTACTCAGTATCTGTATGTATGTTTTAATGTGTGAATTCCAAATACTGACTTCCCATAAGGGCAAGGACGATTTTGTATCTGTTTTGCTTTTTATGCAAAGCTAGAACCTAGCACCATTCCTGGCATGGAATCCTGGTGGACTGAACGGATGGGTGAGTAAATGAGCTGAGAGAACATTCACTCTTCATAGCAAGCACACAAATAATTTAGAGATAAACTGATGGCCACCTCAGAACCTTGTTTAAATCATGCAAGGTCCGAAAGAGTCCCCCAGAGTAAATGTCACCAGAGAATGTGGAAACACTCAGAACTCTGATAGAAGAATACATTTGGCAAGGAATAAAAGTTTTCTCAGAGCTTAATTGTTTTTGTTTTCTTAATTTAGTCCAGAGTTTGCAACATATTTGTTGATTCTTTCATTTTCCCTCAAAGAAATTCTTTCATAGAGCATAAATTGATGATGAAGTAAGTGCCTATAGGTCGTATCTCTATTACTAAGCCAGACAACATCTCTCGCTACTCAGTCATTGAGGGGAAGGAAGCAGTGATATCAATGGAAATGATCACTGTACACACAGAATGGGTGCAGGTGAAGTTCAAAGACGGACACTTTCAGCTCCAAGGTTCTACACTATTGTTCGGGGTTTGCTTCTTTGCCCCGTGCACAACCTAGCTATGACATCAGAGTTTAGTGTCATCAACTCAGTAAATTCCACAGGTACATAGTTCTCAGCAGTGTGAACCTCCCCCTTGCCATGGGACCTAAGTGTCTGCCTTGGATTCAGTAGAAATGCTGGTAAAGGGCCATCTTATTTTACTTGGGTTTCCGTGTACGACAAAGGAGGAGCAATGATAGCAATTATAAATACCATACACGGAAACCCTATTGTTGGGATGGACACAGCTCTACATTCCCTAACTCTGTCACCCTGTAACCTTGGCAGGAGTGTCTGTTTTGTGGTTGGGGTAAGTGCCTTGCCCAAGCACACACACTGGAGAGATTCAAATTCCCAAGTCGTTGCTAGGATAATATCCTGCTGCTCAGAGACTGAAGACAAGAAGGCAAATGTCTGAGAATCCACGGGAACCATCGAATCCCATTTCAGTCTCAGGGTCCCAGAGCTCTTAGAGCGAGGTGCTATCTTATGCAAAGTTTGGAATGGAAAACCAACAGGTGAATTGAAGGCTCAAGCCAAACTCACTCTTAAAATCAGTAAAATCCACCAGAAAGTAGACTACAGAATTCTCTCCAATGAGTCCAACCCAACCATGTTTTCCTGTATTGTTGGAACAGATGGCTGACCTTCAACTGAGCCCCAGATGACGTTGTGGGCTTATCTTTACAGGGTGTAGATGAGAAAATAACATAGCATCTCCTAGATGCTAGAGTAACGCTCAGCTTGTGCAGACACTCTCGCTCTGAAACCAGAGCTGTTGTTCAGGTTGCTTTTCCTCTCACTGAGGGCATGTGTTTACGGAGTGAAGAGGGGGAAGAACCACCCACACTATGTAAATGGTTCTTTTTCTTTCCCTTTCTCCAAGCAAAATATTTGCCTTTGCATAAACTGAGCGTGCAGATGATTTAACTAGTGATATGGGGGCTTGGGTTTCCTGCCTGTAATGAAGAGTAGGTGGCATCCATTGGACAAGATGGAGGGGTGTCCATGGTATTATCTACCTATTTATTATCAACCTGTTTTTGAGCAATTCAAATGTCATCAACAAACTACACATCTGAACACACTGACATGCTCTCTCGCGGAAAATTTTGCCCATGATGGGGCAGATTGATCATATTTAATGAACCTGTCAGGCTCCCCTAACCTGAGAGAGGGCTCCATCCTGGAAGCCAGCTGATCTGACTTTATGTATCATTCCAGCTACCTCAGTTCGAAAAATTACTTGTCTTATTAATTATCAGTCTCGTGTCTATTATTTATTTTTATTTTGATAGAAAGAGAGAGTGAGCACAAGTAGGGGAGGGACAGAAGGAGAGGGAGAGAGAGAATCTTAAGCAGGCTCCAGGCTCAGCAGAGAGCCAATGAGGGGCTCGAGCCCACAACCCTGGGATTATGACCTGATCTGAAATCAAGAGTCAGACGCTCAACCAAATGAGCCACCCAGGTCCCCTAAATACCAATCTCATTGTTAATACCAGATCATTTTGACAGTCCTTCCGTACCTTTCTCTATTCATCTGGGACCCATTAAGACACATTTGAGAGAACAAAAATATTCGCATTTTTGTGAATCCTTATACCAGTTGGGAGGACAGCTGGTTAAAGAAGGAGGAACACAGAAAATACTACAGATCGTCAGCTTTCCCAAGGTGTGGTGGGGGTGAACAAAAGTTTATTAAAAATAACTAATACTAGACACAGCATGCATAGCTCATTACTCTCATGCATATTTTTGATGAGGGAAATGCTAGACAACAGCTCTTCAAATGAGATTTGACAGCAGGTAAATTACACAGTGTAAGGGTTTAAGGTGATCTACAGAACAACAATGTCTTGATCATAAATAGGATTTGTGTGCTGGAAAATACATTCCATCATTAATGAAACAGACAAATGAACTGAAAAACATCGTATCGCGCCATAGTTTTAAGTAGCTTACCTTAGCAGTGTAATATGGGTAGTAAGTCATGCATAAAACCCTGTAAAAGCTCATTAAGTCCGGATCAGTTTATTCAAAACAGCACATATTTCAAATAACTGTTCTTACTTAGCCCATTCCAGACTCTACTGTTTAACAACATCAACTAAAATAATGGAAAACAAGGCAGCTGGAATTCATTACAAGTTGTGTCCCTCCAAAACTTTTAAATCGGTGATCCCAGGGACATCAATGTTTTCTGTTGGTAAAAATCCTTGGGAGTCATTTCCTGGCACTGACCGTCCTACACCCTATGGTGACATTTCCCGTAAAGACCTTCTACGGCCTGGAGCCCTTTGACTTTGGGCTGAGAACTTCTACAAACGGCAGTCTCACACTTTTTTGAGGAGTCTTACCGCTTTATTGGGTTATTAGTACAGAGCAACCTTACTGAGAAGGCACTGGTTAGATTTCTGGCCAGTTGAAGGTTTAGAGGCAATATGTTTATGAAGGCTGCCATGATGCATCGAGTAAGTTGCAGATATCGAGCTGGCCATCAATAGCTCCATTTGCAGCATCCACAATTTCAAAGATAATTGCTCTCAAAGATCTCAAGTCACCAACGCATCTGTCAAAATATCAATAGCTGCGAAATCTGCCAGTCTTTCAGAATTCAAAGACCGTCCTTTACTAAAAGACTTTATTTTGTCAATGTTCCCAACAACTATACACAAGTAAATGGTCTGGGGGAGAGATTTATGACAAGAGTTTAAAACAGTTTATAAACCCATGAACATGTGCATGGGCTTCCCTTGCTGGTTGTGACCCTGACCCTCTCTACACTAGACCCAGATGGGCTGAGTGCTGACTTGTGAGCACTTCTAGAAGCTGCATCTCATGACATCCCCTTAGTGACAAGCTGAGATCAGTACTGAGATGACTTGCCTTTAACTGCAGGCTCTGGCGCGGTGTGCCTTCAGACCAAGGTAACACAGCTACAGGTGCCAAAATGGGACCAGAGTGCGGACTGTCTGAGTTGAACTCCGAGCTTTTGTCACTCTAGCAAGCTGCTCTCTCTACTGCTGCCAAAGTTTGCACACGGATTCAGTTTTGGTTTGGAAGCAACAGAGAAGTAATTAAGCTTTTTGGGCTTTATTTGTTTCGTGATATGATATGAGAGACATCTGTAAGTTTTGACTTCCTTGCATCCCTGGCCCTCTTGTATAAGTAACAGTGCCCTGCTTCCCTTTGGGCCATTATCTGTTCCCTACTCCCTGTGTGTGTGTTTCCAGTGGGCCTGTCGATCATAGTGTTATTTCCTCCAATCCTGCCCCGGAGGGGTGGGCTCATGAGCCGACCTAAGCCAATCGGGAGCTCTCTCCTGGGAACGGGAACCGTAATGCCAAGGGTGCAGCGGATCGGGGTGGGTGCAGAGCATTTCTTCCACTAATTCTGCCTCAAAGAGAGTCTTCAAGAGTTTCTGGCTGTGGTCCCCAGAACTGAGCCTCTTCCTATCCTTTCTCAGAGCCAGCTGTCCGATTTTAAATCTGTATAATATGGCCGGCACGCATCCAGTGATGCTCTTACTGCTTAAGTTGGCCAGGGCTTGTCTGTCCCTCAATCACAGAGCCCTGAGCAGTTCACATGAGAACATCATTGTGAGCTGGTCCACATCTGCACGCACACAAACGCTGCCAGCTTGTCTGCGTCTGCCTGCAGTGGGCTAATCAAAGACACAAGTGGGCTGTGCAATCAAGGGCAGAAGACACCAAAAGGAACGTGGAATAAAAATGTGTCCGTCAGCCAGTAGAAAAAAAAAAATCCGGGGCCTATTATTTCCCACATTTCTTTCTTCTCTAGGAAGAGGTTCTATCTGTCCCGGCTGAGGAAGATGGCTTCGAAGAAAAGAGACTTCTGGGCATCCTGGAGGGGAGCGGGTCTTCCGGCGACCCGGATTTAGTTCATGCCATTCCTTACTGCGTGGGCTTGTACAACTCACTTCCCCCCGCTGAGACTCAGCGTCCAACTCTGTAGAATGGGAGTCATATGACCAAAAAGACAGTGTTTGTTTATGCATGTGTGAATGTATGTGGACATATGTGGTTCACACACAGATTCAGTACATAGGCCTTCAGAAATTTCCTGACAGCAGGAACACTTAAGGAGATAGTCAAGGGGAAGGAATAGGATTGGACCAAGAACATTTATTACTCTACATACATGTGCGTGTCTAGGCCCTAGCATACACTTACATGTAACAAGTGAAAAAAAATTTTTAAAGCAAATCTCCTTGCTGCCAGGCATCCTCATTTCACACCTGAGAAGCACACATCCTGATATGACAGTTGACTTGCTGTGTGTCTCACAGAAGGTCATGGAGGGATGGGGATAGGCGACCGAGACTCCAGAAGAATTTTAAGCTCTATGGATTCGTTTGACAAACAGGAACTTGAGACCCAGTCAAGGATCTAACTGGCACAGCCGGGACATCACAGGCATGACAGAGTTCTGAAGAACGGAACGAAGACGGAGGAGGGGCAAGAGAGGAGAGAGGCTCCGGGAGGAAGGAGGGGGCCTGGCCACCACGGCATCGGCCGGGCAGAGGACGGCCCTTTCCTCACGGTGTTTTGCCTGAATTGTATGGTTCTGGAACCACCTGTATGGGGGTCTGGGCTGAAAACAGTCATGAAATCAGACTGGGCGCCCCTTCTGTCTCCACACAGTCTCCAACTGGATCTGTTTCTCTGGTCCTCCTACAGCCGTGAAGCAAATAGCTTGCAGGGAAAGAGCCTACAAGCAGTCATGGCTGAAAGTATCCCCCGCTCCCTGGGAATGGTAGCTCCATGTGGGTGGGTCCTGTCCAAGGCCCACAGCACCACCCCACCCATAGCACATGCACAAGGGATGATTTTGAAGGATTGGGGGAAAGAGGAGGGAAGGGCTGAAGGGAGAGATGAGTGAGCAAAGACAACGATGGGTGCTGGACAGGCGCCAGGCTCCTGGAAGAGCACGGCCTTGGTGGAGCTGTGGCCACAGGCTTGGCTAAGGAGCGCCTGCCCGTCATGCTTCCGGCATGGACCTTCCTGTGACTCTCCTCTCGGCCTCCATTACGTTTGCTTACACACGTGCACACATGCATACACACACGTGCAGCTTTGACGTTTTCCGTTCTTCCGCTCTTCATTTCCTGTTTCTCAACCAACAGTCACAGAAACTAATTTACCTTATCAAAAAGGCAATTACTCAGTATCTTAGACTTCTATTTATTTGACAGGCTTCTAATTTTCTCACTTTTACCTAATTTGACAGGGAATATTATAGACATAACTAGTCTTTCAGAATGACTTTCACAAGGTTAGTTCACTTGTTAATTGACCCTCCGTGATGGCAATTTATGAAGCATATTAATTTCATCTGTCACTTCCAACACAAAGTAAATGTGGAAAATAGTCTATCTTTCATAAGGGACCTTGTAAAAGAAGTATGTCGGAATTCTTAATTAATGTATGCCTATCCTTTCAACCATTGATATTGTGCAGAACTTTTATACCCACTCATCTGAAGCTCTGTCTCCCTTTTATAAATGTTTTGTTATTCCTTTATGATGAAGGAGAGACACCTTCACTGAGGATTATTCTGCAAGGGATATAAATCACCCTTATATAAAAATGAAGCAGCCATTTGTCTGGAAGGATTTCTGGAGCCCACAAAGGAAAGTTAAAAAAATTCCCATGAGAGCTGTAGCAAGAGGAAAGACCGCCTTTCCAGAAGGCAGAAGCGGATGCCCTTTCACACCCACAGTATGGCTACTCCAAGGAATGAAATCAGACACACCACTTGCCCCCTTTAAGAAAGGAAGGTGGTGCCTCCACAGGCTATGTTGGACCTTCGAAGGACACCTGGTGAAGAGAGAGAGAGCTCACCGCTTGGATGTGATTGGCTATGTTCCTTTTCCTGAACTTCCTGACACCCCCCGTTCAATTTCAACCTTACTCATTTCAAAATCACTTTGGAGCCTACCAGTGGGCAAGCACTCGGGATAAAGCTGCAAACAGAACAGACGCAAACTTGAGGCTCACGGGGCTCACACTCATGCAGAGGAAACAGGAAAGTCAATAGAATACAGAACAGAATTACAATATGGAGTGATAAGCACCAGGACAGAGTGAGGGGTGGTTCTGAGGCTGAGGGAATGGATCCAGAACATAGAAAGGAAATTCCCTTGGCACGATGTGGAGCGACCTCTGGGCTTTCCCTCCCTCCCTGAACATTCTTTCTATGGATTCCCTGGAGTTCTCCCAAATTCCTGATTCCTGCACATTGGCTTATGGAGCTTCAACATCTAAGTAGGCAACTCTTCCAGCTTCCGTTCAAGCACAGATGCTCGGGGCGCCTTCATAGGTACGCATGTTGAGTCTTGGCTCTTCCCCTGATTTTTACCCAGATCTGAACTTTCCACACACCAGCAGGGAGCCTCAATGAACAAGGGCTCCATTTCTTCACCCAGCCAATGCCCTAGTTAAAATGTTGGCTCAGCAAGGGGCCTCTGCATGGATTCCATCATAAATCACCCAGGTTCAGCATTAATATTCTCTTAGAGTAATGGTGTCTTTGGCTCTGTGATCTCAAGTATTTTCTTCTTGCCATTTTCTCCATGTTGAAAACCTACTGCCCTTATGAGATGAAGTGCCATTTTCAAGTTTGAACGTCTTCATGGAAGAGATCTCCAGAAAAGACTAGGATCCTCTGTTGAGGCTTGAAATCTTACATATATATATATATATATATATATATATATATATATATATATATATATATCCAGGACTTATTAAAGCTGAGTTTAGCCTAATTGTTTATGTTTTCTCTGATCAAATAGAGAAGTTTTACTTTCCCTCAAGCGTCTTGCTAATAAATCCCCTCAAAGGTCATTCCTGGCTTTGAGCTAAGCACAAAATATATATGTTTGGGAAGAAAAGGCCTAATCTTTAATTTGACAGTAATGGTATAAGAGTTGAGGGTTTTCTTTGTTAAAGTAGCAATATACATACATATATGTATATACATATTATTTGCAACATATATGCACATATATATATAATAGTAATAAAATACAAGACCGTGTTAAGGAATATTTATCCTGAGTTTTCTACAATATATTTAACAGAAGCATATTTTAGAGCATTTATAATGAAAACCATTTGATTTCTGATTGAGATAGTCCATGCCAATGATTTACACACAGAAGCATTTTATAAAAATGCAAATTACAAAGGTGGCATGCTGTAATGTCCTCATCAATCATAAAAATACATATTTTGAATAAGTGTTGAGATATATAATCTATACTTCATAGATCTCAGCACGGGAGCACTACCATTACTAGCCGAAGTGCACCACGTGATTATCGGAAAATAATTACTCCCTTGCTCTAATGTTATCACATGATAATAATGCTAAGATGCTGTTCTGAGCAATAACATTTCTGAGGAGGAGAAAATTTCTTCCTCGTTTAATCTCACAGCCAAAAAAAGAAGGTCGGGTGTGGGGGGTAGGGGTGTGTGAGTGCACACACGTGCACGTACGTGGGAAATGGGACATTCTTCCTTTGTCTTCAAGGTTAGCAGACGTACCTTTTACAGTATGTCTTCCTTTCTGTTAACAAAGTAGGTGAATTAAGCCCCCAAACCTTCCAGACACTGAAGAAACGTTGGTGTTTTTAGTTTTTTTACCAAAGATAATGAAACCCCAAGGGAGGAAATTCATGGTTAAATAAAGGTTTCATGGCTCAAAGGACTGGATGTTCATATTAGTAAAATCACCCTCCACTGTATGGTCAGAGCTACTCTGAAACTACCCACACATCTGTGGACACATGCAATTAGCTCTTACAATAGGCTGGAGGAATTCTGGAATATTCCTGTTGCTTTAAGATGCCATCAGTGAAGACAAAGAGATATAGGTCTGAACTGACCTTCCTCCTCCCCAGGGGAAGAGCTAATAAAATAAAAACAAAACCAAAACATAACAAAATAAAACAGTGGAATGGGAAAAAGAATCGTAGTGGGGATAAAACAGGCCGTACTGAATCTCAGATGTGTGCTTATCACAGACTCAACTGGAGGGACACAGTCTTCTGAAGTGGAGTGAGGGTGGTTTGGGCACGGGGTCACCGTTTACTCCTGGACACCTGGGGCTGGGGCAGAAGTGACTGCAAAGCCCATACCACAATTTTGCCCTGAAGTTGGGTTAGTACCACCCAACTGTGGTTTGTCTTCTGGAACTGAACTTGGCAACGCTTATTCATGCTGAAGCCTTCAATTTCTTCCCCTTGTCTGTTACCGTGTAGGGGCTCAGAAAACAAACAAGACTTTCCTCTTTCTATGTCTTTTCACAGCTTTGTAGATAAGTTGGAAATAGTAGCTACCATTGCTTATGGAACACTTCCTAAGTGCCACGTACTTTCTTCTATATTCTAGAACAGTCGTTCTCAACTAGGGGTATCTCCTCTTCCAAAGACATCTGGTGGTGTCTGGAGATGTTTTTGGTCATTACAACTTGGGGCTGGTGGATGCTACCGGCATCTGGTTATAGGCCAGCCTCCACAAAGAAGAACAATCCAGCTTCAAGCGTCAGTAGTGCCGAGGACGCCTTTGAGAAACCCTGTTTTAGAAGGATTTCTGTGGTGCTCACATCACAAGTATGAGTTAGGTATTTTTAGCATTCCTATGCTGCACATTAGGACACAGGGTCTCAGAGGTGAAAAACTGTAGGAGTGATCATTTATTGTCTACTTTGTGCTTGGCTCTCTCCTAACCGCTTTACTATGTGCCACGTGCTCATCATGGCCATGAATTAAGTCACATTAACCCCATTCCACAGATAAAAGAAAACGGAACATCAATTGCCCAGGGTCACATAGACCTGAATGGACAGAACCAAGATAAACATTCCCTTCTGCCTGGCACCAAATCCCATATCCCTGTATCCCCCCGAGTCAAGGTCATTGCTGCTCAGGGGCAGGTTCAGGGATTCAAACTCAGAAAGTAGAATTCCAGCTTCTAGATTTTTTCCATGATACCTTGGGGCCACACAAGGAAGGAAAACCCTCCAAAAGCACACAACATATAAATGTGCTGGGATTAGACTGAAGACTTAAAGGCATCAAAGATGCTGGGAACTCAGGTATACTAAAAGATTCTTCCACAGAAGGGACATGGGACAGAGGTGCCCAAGCAGGGAGGCTCTCTGCGGTCAGCGGTCCCCTCCTACACACAGCCAGAGGCCAAGAAACAGATGATGATAAAGATGTCAAGGGGTCAGTTTGCTGCCCTGCTTCTGTGTGAGCAATGCTTACGCTGTGGGGAGTCTTCAAAAGTGTGGACAGGGATACCTTCCAATGAGTCAGCTCTGGTTTTATAAACTGACCTTACATTGGGAACATTCTATTTTAGATGGCCAGATCTTGCTGGTCTGGGGGAATGCCTGTATTATTTCAATTACAATACTTGAAGTTTAGAGAGAAAGCTCCTTCGTAAAGTATGCAGAGAGGGAGATCACTATTGAAACCTCTCACCCTTATTAGCAGCTTCAAGGTGATTAAGTCACATGAATTTAATTGTTAGCCTATTAACCCATAGAATATCTGCTCAATGCCTTGCTTATAAATATCACATCCACTGTCCCCCTTTTACAACACAAGTGTTGTTATCATCATACCTTATTCCAGTCAATAATTTGTCCCAATGGGCATTTATAAAAAATATTTATCCAGCTATACGTATTGAGAACCAATATCTATTATTTGACGGTTACTCTGTATCGACCCCATCAGATCTAAGTGGCTAGTGCCTAGATTCTGATTTTCTTAGATGTGTTCTCACTTTTATCTTGAAACCCCCAGAAAAAGCTGGAATCGTCACCTCAAGCTCCCTCCCTCCCGCTCAACCCAACCACTTAACCGGTCACCTGGCCCCATCGTGACTCCGTCTAGAATTCCCAACAAATTTCTCCTCAAAGATTTTGGTCTCCTTCCACTTTCCACTCTATGTAGTGAGCGGTTCCCGATCGGACCCACATATCCAATCTCATGTACTCTTGTGCTTCAAATCTTTCAGTGGGTTGCCAGTTCCTTTAAGATAAAACCCACATTTCTTAGCTTATAAAACCCTTTACAATCCAACTCCTATCTTCCCCTCCAGCCACATCTCCTATCACTCATGTGGCCTCTACGCCATCCATGCAATACTAGCTCTTGGAATTCCCTAAATAATTGTAATTTTCCATGCTTCCTGTTTTTGCACATCCTGAGATGGTTCTCTCTCCACCCCCAACGCTTGTAGACTAGAAATGGTCCTCTCCATCCTACAAGACAGGCCAGGTCTGGAGTCCTAGTTAAAACCTTCCCTGTCCCCCCATGCCCCTCCCACCTAAGAAGCCCATCCAAGTCCACCATGAGAATCCTGTGTCCTTGCCAAGTCTAGGTGAAGAGTGGGTAGGTGTCTTAATTCTTGACTATGCTGAAAAGTATGGGTGTGTAGGCATTTTCCTTCTTATACCCCTCCTCCCCAAAAAAAAGACAAACAAAAGAGATACTCTCTTTTTCCTCTCTGAGGTCGCCATGTTGGCAATTTCTGGAGCCATGTTGGTACCAACCAAGAGCTAACGTTGGACTGGAAATGACGGGGGCCGGGATAGACCAGAGAGATTGAAAGAGCCTGAGACCTTGATGAGATTGTGCACGTGGGGGTCTGCCCTTCTTCTGACCTCCCAGTTTGATGAAATTTATTTTCTCACTTAAGTTTAGATCCGTTTGAGTTAGAGATTTCTGTTATTTGAAGCTAAAAGCATCCTTACTTCACTGCCTTCTCTGATATCCCCGCTCTTACCTCTTGGCTCTATATTCCTCCTTGGTCTTTTGCTACCTTGCTTCTCATTACATTTATTTGTAATTCTCCTTTGACCTGTCTGACTTCACTTATTAGAATGTGAACTTCTTAACAGCAGGGACCACGGTATTATTAGTCTTTTATCTCTTAGTTCTTGGTAAATAGCAGGTGTTAATAACATTTTGCAAAATCAACTTTGATAGCTTCATAGGGGATAAGGAGTTGGGAGGAAATTTATGTGGTGTCTTCTCTTATACTTACTTATTTCCTGGTGTAGAAGGAGCCCTGTTTGTACAGTGTGAAAAATGCCTTCTTGACTTAAATGTTGGGTCCTGCCATGTTGTGAGTCAGATTCAACTAACATTTGCCGAACATCTACTCCGTGCCAACAACTTGCAGGAGACCAGCTGGGACTAGCGTGAGTCTGAGGCCTTAACCCGACAGAGAGCAGAGGGCAGCATGAGGCCAGGCATGGGCTTTACAGAAATGAGCTTCCAAGCTGGAGATGTCAGCATTTCTTCATAAAGCTTTCCGGTCCCATGCAGATGGCTTCCCTAAAGCGGCTTCTCCTAAGTAGGGGAAGGAGGCCCGGCTCCGGTCTGGCTTGGTTTGGACCATCAGCTCCGGCAACAAGGAGCTCCGTAATTAAACAAGGTGCTACTTAAACCCAGCACGATGCAGCCGAAAAGAGGAAATCCCTGAGAGGGAGGCAGAGCGGATACATTCACTGAGGGACTGAATGGTTTTGAAAGAAAACCCTAAGTTCTGTGTATCAGCTCACCAGGTGCAGTAAAACGTCGGCCATTCAAACCCTTCAGGAAGATGAGCCACCATGGGGGGGGGGGGGTCTAACACCCTGTCCCTTTGCTTCAAGCCACGTCTTTCCTTCTTTATTGTCATAGGTGTTGCCTCTGGATTATTTTGCAAAACATTATGAAGTTATACTTTTCTAGAATGTTGCCAAAATGTACACAATTTCACAGTTGAGATTTATAGTGTGAAATTCTATGAAAAAAGTTCCTCATACATTACAAATGAAACACATGTTAAGAAGGGCATATAATCTCAATTATAAGAGACTGTACTATAAGTGAACTGAATACCGGCTTTTGAAATTCCAACGTAAAATTAATTTGAAATTTGAAAGGATCATTTAATCCATGGATATGTGACTTATGGTTGTTTTAATCCTTTTTTAGAACCAGTTTATTGAGACATGCTTGACATACAAAAAGCTGTATATATTTAATGTATATAACTTGGTGAGTTTAGAGATAAGCATACATCTGTGAAATCACTGTCACAATCTATGCCTTACGTATATCAGTCTCCTCCAATATCATAATCAGAGCAATAACAGTAATAATAAATAAAGAGGGCAACAGCCATATCTCCTTTAACAGACTATCTTAGTACTATGTGCCTTTCCTTCCTTGGATTTCTTTTTATGTCTATTTATTTATTTTTGGGAGAGAGTGTGAGTGGGGGAGGGGGAGAGAGAGAGAGAAACAGAGAATATGAAGCAGGCTCCACACTGCCAGCACAGAGCCTGATGCGGGGCTCGATGTGAGGCTCGAACTCACGAACGGTAAGATCATGACCCAAGCCGAAGTCAGACACTTAGCCGACCGAACCACCCAGGCACCTCTCCTTCCTTGGGTGTTTTAAAAACATCATACACCACGTGAGTGTACAAATCTTAAAAGTACAGTTGGATAAATTTAAAATATGTAAACACAATCCATGATCCATCCTTCCCATCCATTCTAGAATTTTAAAAGTTTGCAATCATGGGCGCCTAGATGGCTCAGTCGGTTAATCGCCCGACTTCGGCTCAGGCCCTGATCTCATGTTCTATGGGTTCGAGCCCCACCTCGGGCTCTGTGCCAACAGCTCGGAGCCTGGAGCCTACTTTGGATTCTCTGTCTCCCTCTCTCTCTGTCCCTCCCCTGCTCATGCTCTGTATGTCTCTCTCAAAAATAAATAAACAAAAAACAAAAAGAAGTTTGCAATCATATTTTTTGTGAGACTATTTGATCACTACCTCATCCTGACCATATAGGAGGTTCATGCAGGGCAAAAGCCACATTGATTTTGCTCAGCACTGTGTCTCACCTGCTACCTGGTGCGGGGCTGAGCACATATGTGTTTGTTGAACCAATAAACGAACTGGGAACGAGATGATGCCAGCACAGCTGAATTTGCCAGGGCTCAGTTCATCTGTCTTTAAATCTGCGATTTCTTCCCTTCCCACTTCCAGGTTTGAGAAAATCAAGTGAGACTACTGACATGGTAGTACACGTTGTAAGTTGTGCTACCACATAGAAGTGTACATTTAGCAAATGCAAATATGTTAACTATTTCTCTTTGTCTCTAAACTTAGAAGTGAGTCTAAATGTGAAACTCCATAAATATCCCGTACTGCAGACCACAGAGCAGCATTTTCTAAGTTAATCTTTTATAATAAATAGCTTGTTTTGATCTCTATCTGTAGGATCTAGGAGAGTAGCACTGATTTCGAAGACGGTCTTTAACGATCCCTGCTTCTTTGTATTTATACCGTTGGGTGATCCCCCGTCCTTGAGGGTGGGCTGAAACTAGTGACTTGCTTCTAATAAATAGAATATGGTAAAAGTGATGGGCACTTTTAGGGGTTACAAAAGACTGTTTCTTCCATTTCTCTGACACTCTCTCTGTTGCCTTCTTGGCTTGCACATGGTGAGGAAGTAAGCTGCCAAGTGGGAGAGGCCCACATGGCAAGGAGCAGCTGGCCACCTCCAGCCAACCCCCCAGCAAGGACCTGAGGCCCTCCATCTGACTACCCGCAGGGAGGTCAATTCTGCCAACAAGAATGTGAACTTGGGCCTTTGTTCGGTTGAGCCTGGGGATGACTGAAGCCCTGGTGACACGATGACTGCAGCCTGGGAGAGACTCTGAGGCAGAGACAAGCCACACCCAGACTCCTGACCTAAAGAAGCTGTAAGTTAATAATTGTGTGTGGTTTCAATCCACTGAGGGGTGGGGTCATTTGTTTTGCAGTGATAGCTAACTAATACACATTCCATGAATTTCCAGTACTTTGGATAACAGTAATAGTGACGGGTATTTTCCAGGTTAAACGTTTTGGTCTATGACTCTGGCTTTATCATGAGTCTGTGAACATAAGGAGAGCAGGACAGTAGATGTTTTAGTCTACGCTAAACAAAGTGATGGTTTTGCAAAGTGTGGACACATAGGAGGTGCTCTTTAAGTATTTGTGCACTGAATGATGAATAGTTAACTGAAGCAAGATGACCTCTAGTGAACCTGAAGGACATATGCCAAGGAAAGGCAGGTGAGTAAAGGGGATCTGGGGCAAAGACGGCTTCTCTAGACCGTGAAAATAGCAAGAGTGGACACACTGCATCCGTGGAACCTCCACATCTTCCAAGCTATGACAAGAGCCAGGAAGTTTATGCTAGGGCGGGGCCATCTTTATGTCTCTTCCCCTACAACACTTTTGCAAATGCATCTTGTTTTTCACAACCTTAGGTAGAAACTTGAGCGACCCAAACATCAAAAATAAGGTTACTAATAAAGAGGAACACGTACCCTGTGTGTGTTCTGCGGTCATTAAAAATGACAATATACGTGACTTTGAAAGATACTATGGTAAAATCTTGGATGGTGAGTAACTTGTTCTGTGAGTGTTCCACAGACGAGCAAACATTTCTAATAAATTGTAACTTGATAAACGAGAGATGTCTTGTAATACAGGTAGTATGGGATGCTGAATGCCACATGACCACGTGATCACAACTGAGCCAACAGTTCTTGAAATTTACTTTGATACACGAGTGCTTTGGATTACAAGCATGTTTCCGGAATGAATTATGCTCACAAACCAAGGTTTTACTGTAGTTTCCTTTGGGCTGGATAAAACAAGTAGCATCTACTGCCTGATTCCATTTTGATAAAATTATATGTGTATTTATATAGCAAAAAGTCTGGAAGGAGATATATGGACGATGCTTATCTTTTGGTGGTAGCACTATGGGTGATTTTTATTCTTGTTATACTTTTTAGTATTTCCTAATTTTTTTTAAACAACAAACATGGATTAGTTTTATACTCTGAAACAGTAAAGGCTATATAAATTTATTGCTAAATAATAAAACAAGGAAGATGCCCTAAAGATAACAGTTTCCTGCTAATGCTCTTATTGGAAAAGACATCACATTGTCTAGAGTGAAAATTCCTTCAGCTCTTGTTACTTAGGGGTCCTGGAGCCGGAGCATTCTCATGGGATCCTGGGTGAAGGTGTGTGTTATGGGGTTTTCTGACGGAGTCATCGGAGCCCATGAACCTGAGGTCCTTCCAAGTTCAGAGGTTAATGAAGAGAGACTGGTGTCCCAGCTGTTCTAAAAGGTTTAGTCCGTCTTAGATGTTTCCATACCAGACCCTTACTTCTTGGGGTTTTTAAGCCCTGGGGAAGCTTGGTTTTCACTCTAAACCACATTTCTTTCAGTGTGCCAGAATGAGCCGAGGGGCCTGTTTGAAGTTCTCTTTCCCTCTGTGAGGGATTCATTTTGTAGGTTTGGGGCAGGACACAAGAATCCACACTTTTACACATGCATTTGAAAAATGTCAATGCCTTCTTATTGTCTAAGGGCTACATATGGGAAATGACTACTTGCAAAAGCCATCATTCCTACTGGCTCGGTTCCATTAAAAGATAAATAACCCTTTTGTGTGTGTATTGATGTTTTCCATCATTTTTTAAAAAAATTTCACCAGCTGTACAGATCAGAATACGGACACACGTTTCCCGAAGGAGAGTCGGGATCTCACTTTGAAATAGTCGTAGGCATTTAAAAATCTAACTTGAATGACCTTCAATCAGTGTATTTGCTCCATCCCTTTGGTCACTTGTCTGCATATTCACCCGTGGGATACATATAATGCGAGGCATTCTTCAGGAGGCCAGGCTTACAAGGATTCACACCGAAGTTCTACTTGACATTGGAATCCCCTTGACCGGTTCAAGTATGTCAGGTTCTATTTGACTGAAACCTGACATGTACCGTATACCAAGAGCTCTCTCCAGCACATTGGCAAAGGCATCTGACTTCAAAAACCACGCGAACAGGGCCTGGTGAACAGTAGGCACGAAGTATCACGATGTGTTCAGTGACAGCCAATGTGTTGGTGCTGGGAGAGGAGTTTCAACTACAAGGAACAGTGTTTCTGGCCTTCATCACCTTCCCCCAGAGGTCCTTGCCCTGACTTATACATTCTTTACCTGTCGGAACTGGTGTCCTGAGAAGAGACCCACAGTCTTCCGGGCATCCCCCTCTCCTTCGTTCCATCTTCCACAGAGCTATTCCCTGAACACATATGATTTAATCATTTCTTTACCTAGAAAGCCTCTCAGGGCTCCTCGCTTTCTCCAGTAATTGTTTTCTATCTGTGGAATGTTCCAATACATTACAAAACTAGGGTCCATCATCACGCACCCCTTCCATCCCCCAGGAGGACGTACATTTAAGTGTGATGGGGTCTACGTGCAGTCTTCTACTGTCCTTAACGGTTGCAATACGTTGCAGAATATTCAAATTAGAGCAAGATGGGTTAGAGTAGATTTCATTATGAAATGGTTACCTCTGTCATGGAGAGCGTGTGCCCTACAGAGATGCCCGGGGGCCCATTGGGGATGTGCGTGTGCAGTACTATCTGAGAACCGGCATGCCTCCCGGAGGCCACAGCCCGATGCTCCTTGTTATAACACCTTCCCCCTCACTCTTAGGCATACATCACTAACAGATCACAGACCTCCTCTATTTTCCCACTGTCATGCCTTACATCCCGCCCCTTTCTAAACACGTCTTAACTCACTCTCATTACTTGTCACGCTTATTCTCCCTGACCCTGAACTTGAACTTCTATGACTGATGTCATGCCTTGACAGTCACCTTTCGGGAACTGACCACAGAACATATCCCCTGACTGTGGCAGTGCCCCATCTGACCCGGGGCAGAGTATCGACTCTTGGCACAAATCGGTTTTCTTATGAGTAAAATGGGGGTGTAATTTAAGTCATAGGAAAGTTATAAAGATTAAGAGAGAAAATGCAAGTGAAATGCTTGGCATGGTTAGTCGATGTGATGAAAGGGAGGGAGGCATTTGAGGGAGAGAAACACAAAACAGGAGGAGAAGCTATCTTACCATGATGGACATTCACTAGCACTGAAAGTACCAACACCAAGAATACTGTGAATGTGGGAAGCTGTAGGTCAGAGAAACTCTCCCTATGAGGTCGTCCGTACATAGAAGGTTATAAAAGTTTCTGCAACAGAGAGAGTTCATTCAGTGACCAGACTTCGGTTTTCTGAAAGCTTAATAGACTAGTCCAGACACAACTTTAATTCTGTCAATTGGAAACGGTCTATCAACAGAAGTCAGGAAGGGGATCCTTGGTTTCTCACTACAGATGACTACATTTGCATTCGGATTTACATATTCATGTCTCAGGAGTTTGATTAGTAAAATTCCATCTCCAAGACACAAGTCACTTTGGGACAGACACCGAATCAGGCTTCAGATCTGTAAAGAAGAGGACGATGCCTTGCGTTGTTGACACAGGCCTTATTTCAAGTGGCCTTGTCTCGGAAAACGAACAACCGTCCCCGGATGATAACTGACCGCATCCAGCAACAACTGGGAACCTGAGCTCTCTTTTCTTTCAAAGGCAAAGCTGCCACATTCACCTTTTTCTCACATGCTGTAGCTCCCACATTAGAACAAGAGCCCCGGGAGGCATGGGTCAGATCAGATGTCTTTGCGTCTTCAGCCCCTGACTCAGTAAGCATTCGATAAATGTTTGCTGTGAAAAATAACTTAATGAAAGCCCTTTTTCCATAATGAGATAGGTCTCTGACCTCTTATCAAAGGATTTGATATCCATCCTTAATAAGGACCCTGATCAGATATGCGTAGTACAAAAATCTGTCAGAAAAGTTCGTGCGTTTTCCATTGCCGATAACCCATCTTTTAAAACAGAGTGCTTTAAAATGGAATATAATGTTGCACGGTAATTATTGTTGTGATAACATCAAATGCAATGATCATTGCTGTTGTGTAATTGACCCAAGTACCTGCTTTGTAACTTCAGTCCAAGGGACATGTTTAATTATAGACTCAATCATTTATCCAATATCAAAAACCACGGCATCAAGGTTTAGGACCTAATAACCAGGCAGGAATTGTAAAACCGTTTTCCCAAAGCAAGCTCATTTGTTTCATAAAAAAATTACTTAATTCTGATTAATATACTATTCCATGTAAGTATAAATAAAGAAAAAGGAGTTGGTGTACAATCAAGCTAAACTAATATAACTATTCAAGCTTTTACAATACCGATTTTCCGAATATGCCCTGAAGGAATTCTCAGAAATGGAGTGCTAAGTGATAGATTTTTTAAAAAAAATGAGCATCCCAATGATTTCAATTCAAATATCCATAATCATTTTTATCATCCAACTTGGATGGCCAACTTGGTGAGAGTAGTTGATAGGCCTTATCCAGGAGAGGTGTATGGCTCTTGCCTTTTGAACTGGGCAGATTTGTTCAAAATACAAATAGAGGTTGTAAGACTCTGAGCCACAGACGGGAGAGACAGCGGGTTCTCAAACAGCAGGACAGTGAAAGTATTGGAAAGACATCAGCTGCCAAAAAAGCTCCCCATGAAAAAGTGACCCCAGGACCATGGAGAGAAGGGGGTACAAGTGGATAAAATGAGAAAATGTTAATGAAGCCATTTCTAAGGGTTTCATTGAGTGGAGGGGAAAATATCACCAACTCCCATCGTGATTACAACTGTATATTAATTGAGATTCAGCACTGTCTGCATTCATGCTTCAGTTGACAGCTACCAAGTTGTTAAAGCTTAAACAGAAACTAACTGAATTGATCTTATGTCTAGTTACAACCTGCCCCTTCTGAGATCTGTACTTTCCAAACTAAATATAAACAAAGGTGGTTACGCAAGCCAGCCAGAAAAATATCTGGAGGACGTTAGAAGTTAGGGGCGCCTGGGTGGCCCAGTCGGTTAAGCATCCGACTTCAGCCAGGTCACGATCTCGCGGTCCGTGAGTTCGAGCCCCGCGTCGGGCTCTGGGCTGATGGCTCAGAGCCTGGAGCCTGTTTCCGATTCTGTGTCTCCCTCTCTCTCTGCCCCTCCCCCGTTCATGCTCTGTCTCTCTCTGTCCCAAAAATAAATAAATGTTGAAAAAAAAATTAAAAAAAAAAAAGAAGTTAACGCTGTTATACAGATTAATTCAATCACTCGTATCCACTGGGAGCGTATGATTAAAAGTGATGCAAAAAATTTGTATACCGAAAAATAACTGTGGGGAACTTTGATCTGGTCAAGGTGACATTAGCTACGTGGAAAATAATCACAGAAAACACTTTTGGAATATACAAAGGACCGGCTGTACAAGATATATTAAGGGGCGACTCAGGGCATTTTTTTCTGACTATATCAGGCAAAAGTCCCACGTGGCATAAATTCAGGTCAAAGTAAGCTGGAGTTGAATTATCCAACTTTCCCCTGCTGTAACCTCCATTGGTTTGGAGTTATGAGTGGTCAAGGCTACTTTTATTTGTCATTACCTCACACAGTGTGAGGCCCACCAGGAAACCTTTCTTTGCCCTTCTGGAAGTAAACTACCAAAAGTCTACCTTGGATTGTCTTTCCATTGGGTTCACAAAGCGTTCTTTGAGATGCACCCACAGTTGCTAACCACTGCTCTAAATAGAAACCCAAGAAAAAGCTCTTAGCACACACCAAGCAACCATAAGGTTAACATAATTGGGTCCCAAAGTTGATGCTTTGACTTCTAGCAGTAGAGGCCCATATAGGGTCAAGGCTGGGACATGTACTGTTCATTTCTTGACAACCACATTCATGTCTATTCATATGCCGACAGTGAGCTCTTCCTGGTCCTGGCCATCAGCAGGAAGGGGTCTTATGGGTTCTTGCAGGGGAGTGGGGCGAGCAGCCACCGGCTCGTGAAGCACCTCACTCCTGTTTCACTAAAGACTCATTTGATAACTGTAGGAGTTTCACATTTTTCTACTTCAAAAGGGCAAGGCATGGTGGCGGTTCCAACACCCCCAAGGGAGCTGCAGTGAGCACGCAGAGTTAATGGGAGGCCAGGGAGACTGATTTTCTCCTGCAATACAACTGACATCTCCAATATGCAAATCTAGGCATGTGTTCAAAAGGATGCCAATACCACTGTCTTTCCGATATCCTTAACACTTGAGACCACCAGTTTCAACAGCATGAACTTCCATCCAGACCCTGCATTCCAGCTGACTGTGCCATAGCTGCTCTTTTTTGGGGAGAAATGGAGATGCATCCACTTGAGTTTTACGAAAGGAAAAAAAAAATCCAATGTTGGGGGTGTGCACTATTTGTTGAGGACTCTTTGGGGAAAGGTTAAATCATCAGCTTCTAAACACAAATCTTGGATGCGCCCTTTCTTCTTGGTAACTCTCTGCCATGTGAAATGTCACCACCACCGAGAGGCCCTGTGCACACGGCTGGCTCTGTGGGACTCAGCAGTGGGGACAGCTTCCCCGAAGCTTAGCTAGCTGCCTGGTGCTTACTCCTGCAACTCTGCCTCCGCTTTTCCTTCCTCCTTGCCTTCCTTTTCCTAGTTTCTGAGCAGGGTTACAGCCATGGGCTTTAGACCTCATTTGAGGCCTTCCTCCTCCACCTAGTGTGGACCTTGAGCAAATTATTCAACCTGCCTGCACCTCTGTTAATAAGAGACCCAGCTGCAAAGGTTGCTCGGAATTTAAATGAGCTGGTGCAATGTTAAATCCTAGCGTGATGTCTCCTACATCCCTCAGTGATGGGGACTAACTAGTGTGGCCGTGATCAGAGCTGGACCAGGGTGAGGAGAGCAAGGCATTTGCTTTCTGTGCACCAGCGTAAAGGAGGTGGCAAAAAACCCAGTCATCAAGGTAAATAATATTTTCACGTAATATTTTACAAGTTAAGAATCAATGCAGGAAACGCATCATGAAAAGACCTCCAAATTAAAAAAAATTAACAGTTATTCACTTTTGAGAGACAGAGCATGAGCAGGGGAGGGGCAGAGAGAGAGAGGGAGACACAAAATCCGAGGCAGGCTCCAGGCTCTGGGCTGTCAGCACAGAGTCCGACGCGGGGCTCCAAGCCAAAACTGTGAGATCGTGACCTGACCCGAAGTTGGACGCTTAACCAACTGAGCCACCCAGGCGCCCCTCCCCTCAATTTTTAACACAGGAGCAGTCATGGTGCTGAGGTGAGCCATCCTGGAGCCAGAGGCAAAAGGAAAAATCAGCAATGGTGATACTGTCTTTATTTAGAATGCTGATATTTGGTTCATTATGGATTTTCTGCATTAATTTTCATCTTGTCTTTATTTAAAATTTTGATATTTTGCTTGTCATGGATTTTTTGCATTAATTTTGAGCTTTTAAAATGTTGCATGAAAATGTGATCTCCCTTGATGAATGAGGTTTTTTGGCCCCGGAGACAAGTCTTCCAACGGTCTCCTTCACTTCACCTTAGTCTGGGCTCCGCTGCCAATGACCATGTGCCGTGGAAATGTCTGATTTCACCCCAGCCATTTTGGGGCCCGTTTCTTGCCGGGCTTCCTGAGCATCCACTGATTTTTTGCTGAATGAGTGTGGTCTATAAAGTAATCTGTGGCTTTTTCACACATGTACCTGAGTCTCCCACGATAACCTGCGGGCTGTCTCAAGTAGGTGGCTATAAAGTAGAGGAAAGCGGGTCCCAGATGAAGGGAGGAAGGGGCACCATCTGGGGTACCACCTATGGTTTTCAAAGTTGTAATGTGCATGAGAGGGTGGATATGCTAAGGGGACTGTAGATCCAGCTCATGGGGCTCAGTCCTCCCACAAATAAAGAATATATTTAAAAATCTGGCACTGGCGCCTCCTGTATGCCTTTTGTACGCCTGCAAGGCTGCATATGACCAGAGGGGGGCGCCTTTCTTTTTTACGTTTGCACAAAGACACCATAGGGGCTCTCAGAAGCCCAAAAAAGTGTTTCTCAAGGTAAAACCGGCTGTAATATGATGTGCAACAGACAGCATGCAGGGAGGGTCCCCAGGGCTGGTGTGGGAAGAGGCTCATCCAGGTCCCGCACCGAGGGAGAGCTGCCACAAGTGTTTGGGTGAGTTGCCACCTGGAATCCAGTTCATGCTTCCAACACCGGGAACAAGGAGGAAGCAGGAAAGGAGCTCAGACAGACTCGCCAGGCAAGGAGACTCGGGCACGGGTCACGGTGACATATGGCTGAGCCAGAGGCTTCTGGGGTAACACCTTTTTGTTCCTTTGAAGCCTGGGGCAGAAAAGGGGCCCCATGCAGACAGGGACCCCCCCCCTTTCCCCCCCAGGCCTCCAACCCTTTTTTGGTCTGCTGTCTACTGCCCTCTGATGCCTGGTAACAATGAATGATTTTTTTTTTCGTAATAGTTCATTGGCTATTTTAATGCAAGTCTGGCCATTAAATTTGCCAACAAACCAGAACATGATTTAGACTCTGGTGATTTCAGTTACTCAGTGAAGCATGAAGGTAGATCCCCATCCCGAGATGACCCACAGATGGGTCAGCTCGGTCATGGCATGAAAGTGTCACTTGGGTCTCTAAAACCACCATAGAGTTAGTCACCTTTTCAAGATCTTACTTCTAACAGGTGAAAATAATTAAGAGCACCAATGAGAAATTAACTAGGATCAGGTCATTCCAGGGAAGGCTGAACACAAAGAAAACCAAGTAATGACTTCTTTCTATGAGACCTTGTCTTTATTTTGCGTAGGACTTTAGGCATTGATACGGACACGTTCCCTCTTGCCGACAGTCTACAGGTAGGATCACGGGGACGTGCTGGTCCCCTGGACAAAATGTACTTCCTCTCAAGGTAAAGGAGCCACTCCCAAATGAAATGAAAACCAAAGTGGGGGGAAAGTCACGTGTGAGAAGAGCTGGATGTAGAAAGAAGGCCTCTGACGCGGGGCTGACGTGTGTGCAGGGAGTGTGGGAAAGTTCGCCGGGTCTTTTGCAGCTAAAATATAGTCACTACAAACAAGCAACCAGTTCCACAGAACCTGGTCTCCTCGCTGTCTTATCAGGATTCATTACCCACCTTGGGGCTTTGTTTTCTTCAACTTATTCTGAAAAGGGTTGGAAAGAGGCATACACATACTGTATAATGGAACAGTATACTATACTATTTTTATGTTAGTCATATATTAGTTGTATCCACTATATATTATATGTGCTATTTATTTTGTGAATCATACTAATTATATTTATTGTGTTAATCGTACTAATTACATTATACTCATTATGTTTATTATATTGTGTTTTGTTATATTCTGCTATGCTATATTATGACAGATTATGTATCTAAATAATTTGCTATTTTCCCTGCACTGAATTAACCAGAGAAGTTCTTAGCCTGAGACGTGTCTGGCAGTTAGGAAAGTGGGCTTCCTCCCTCCTTCCACTGAAAAGTGCCCCAATTCTCTGCAGAGTGGCCTGTGCTCCTTAATCAGAATCCCGTTTTTACTTCCTGTAGGTCATCATTTTTTTTTGTAAATTTTTTTAAAGTTATTTATTTATTTTGAGAGAGAGAGAGAGAGAGAGAGAGCAGGGGAGGGGCAGAGAGAGAGGGAGAGAGAGAATCCCAAGCAGGCTCCTTGCCTGACATGAGTCATGAACCATGAGTTCATGAGCAGAGCCCAAGTCGAGTCAGACACTTAACCAACTGAGCCACCCAGGCCCCTGTAGGCCATCATTTTTTGAGTGTTCGCTACGGGCCTGGTGTTGTGATAAACACATTCAAACGAGTGGCCTCCTTTTACTCTTACGTTCGAGGTAGGTGGTAACACTACCTTCCATTTTGCAGGTGAGATTGACATGCCCAAGGTCAAACAGCCCCCCTCTCCAGCACCGTCTAGTATCCACCCCCCTGCTTTTGACTGCTAGAAGTCTCCTTCCAGGTGGCCACTGGGTTCAGGACCAAAACTCCAAACCTAGAAGCCAAAAGCGAGGGTTTTCCAAAGGCTCCAGAACTCCGGTGAATCTGACTCGATTTCGCTATGGACAACTCCACGGTTGACGATAAATCGACACTGAAAAGTGTCAGCTGCGTTGGGTGATAAAGTCGCTCTATGAAGATGAATATTTGATAACCCAGGGACTACAGGGGTTTGCTTTCAGATCCCAGGAAGTATGGTGATTGGGTCTAGGGCTGCGTGGAGATAAATATCTGTTCTTACTCACTTATATTCATTTATTTATAACTTTTGAGCATTTGCTACGTGCCAAGTGCTAGAACACACAGTAAGATAGATCTGACGAATGAAATAAGATCCTCAGCCTCTAGGAGCTCACACTTTTAGACAGGGAGATAATTCACAAGTATATATTATTACAATAAAAGGCCAGTGCATAGGATGCATGCAAATGCTAGGGGCATTCAGAGTTGCGGAAAAGATCCTTTCTAGCTGAAGCCAAGACTTTGCTAGGCAGAGAGGCAGACGATGGCAAGGTGGTCTGGAGAATGAACCTTAACGATGAAGGCACCACAGCAATCCCCAAGCATGTTTAAGGTAGGGTGTCTCCTCTGGCTTCTCATTAGAATTTTCTGTGGAGGTCCTTTAAGCACACTGGACCACCCCAGCAGGCGATTACGCTCAGCTGGTCTGTGGCCCAGGGTGGAGGGCCCCCAACAAGGTTTGGATGAAAAAGGGCTTTGAGGAAAGGGATGCACATCTACTGAGAAGCCCCATCATGTGTGGGGAAATTTCCTGCTGCTGAACACATAGTATCTCACTTAATTCTCTCGATAATCCTATGAATAGGGGCGAAGCATTTGAATTCACCAGGAGCTTACTGTAGCTCAACCTGCATTGGGAACATTAATTGTCTCATTCAGTTGAATATAAAGTTTATGAGGTCTCATGTTAGCCTGTCAACCAGGGACACACACACACAGAAGCCATCTGGGCAAAAGAATGATGGGACAAAAATGCACTTTGATGAAAACCCATCCATCAGCAACCTTGACTGAAGGGCAAAGAAGCATTTTGAAGCCCCTGTAATGGTCCAGATGAGCTGGCAGGAAAGACATACTCTCTCAGGGCAGAGGAAATTCATTTCTCTGCTAACTTTTATTCCATGTTATTTGTCTCCCTCTTATTGATTTACAGAGGCTCTTTTTATATTAAGGACAGGAGCTGTCTGTTATATACATTGCAAAATATTTCTGTCATCTTGTCATTGGTCTTGTAGCCTTATGGTCTCCCAAATGTTTGGGAGTTTTAGTTGCTTACATATTTTCACTTAAGAGTTTCTGGGGTTGGAGCCCTGCTCAGGGAGGCTTTCTCTAAGCCATATTTATATTTTACCATCTCCTCTATCATCTTTTTGGCATATTTTATGGTTTGTTTTTTATTTTTAGATCCCATATCCATCTGAAAGTGTGCATTGCTATATGTTATGAGAGCAGAAGCTAATGGTGTTTCCCCCAGATATATACGCCATCGTCCCAATCCCATGTATTTTAGCAATCATCTCCAGAATGTGGCGGATATGGGTGGTATCTGAGTAATGTTAACATTCTCCCCAACCTCTGGCATTTGTGGTCAGCTATTGTACTGTGGTTTTCCCTAATAGAATTTTAAAACAATTATTTTGTGTGTGCATCCAGGAGCCTCTTGGCATTGGGAATATTTTAAATTCAAACTCAGGAGTGGAAAGGAGGCATGTAAATCTCCACTAACAAATCCTCAGGGATGGAGTATTTACTTTCTCTTCTACCTCAGATCTATAAAAATATGTGGCTTACAATGACTTAATTAGAATAAATCTAGCCCTGACATTAGCCCTGCATGTATCTATTATATAGAATTCCTACCTTTGGACTCCCAGAGAACCTGTAGCAATTTCCTGTGGCTGAATATTCAATTCAAATCTAATGATGTGAAGAAAAAAATGCTACAACGAGACAAAGCTGCACCCAAGTAGTCAGAACCTGAATTTGGAATTAGTTGACTCATTCTTCTAAGAAGAGCAACCATTACAATGAAACGAAAAGAAGAGAAAAGAAGAGAAAAGAAAAGAAAAGAGAAAAGAAAGAAGGAAAAGAAAAAGAAAAAAGGAGTAGCCTCCTTGAGCCAGGCCTCAAGCCGTGGGCTTGGGGCACTTACGTCCACTCTGCGCAGAGCTGGGCTGTGGTTCCAAGGACCTCAGCATCCCGACCCGGCCCCTCGGCCAGCAGGACCCATGGTCAGGTTCCCAGCTCTGCTGCCTCGTCCTGCCTTCTTAACCCCACTTGTTACAGGAGTGAGCTCCTCAGAGGAGGACACAGACATTCCTGAGGATTTCCTTTGGCCTCTAACCTGTTTTGCTACACTGTCCTGGTCCCCTTTCTTCTTGGCTCCCTCTCGCTGCCCAGGGGTGGGGGGCTTCGCTGGAACAATGTCAGTCTTCTGGGGGAGCTGCGAAGACATTAGAACAGCCTTTCCACTTCCTCCTTCGGAGCCCGTTGTGCACGGTGCTCAGTGATGCCAGGCGGATAGTTTAAACCCAGGCACGGTGAGATAGTTACACCTTGGATATTTACACGGGCAAACGCTACAAATTAGGCCTTTGCTCTCCACCTCCTCCAAGCCAGTTACTAAACATTTATCACTACACCGCTCGCTGCTCCCCAGCTTTGGAAGCACTGTTTCAGGTGGTGAAGTCTTGCGGCAGCCTTTTTGCTTAGAAGATGCCTCCGGTGAATGGGGAAAGGGCAAGAAGGGAAATTACGGGATGGCTTCAAGCCGGCTCCGGTTTAGGCTTGGGGAAGGAGAGATAAAGGGAGCCAGATAGATCTCTGGTCGTAGAGAGTCTCACAGCAAAATCCCCAATGTTCTATGTGTTTTCATTGAGCCAGGTTTCATCCCCCATATGCATAACATGAAATGGATAACTTCTAATGTATAGAATTTTGGGGAAGTCTGGGGGATATTATGAAACGTTTTTGCTAAGCAAGGAAAACAAATATTTGGTGGCTGCTCCCTTCCTATGCTACAATACTGCAAAAGCACCTCACCCTCCTTGGAAACAGGAGGATATCAGAACACATATCAATAGGATCGTAATTTTATACAAACTTAACGATATGGATCCACTATTTGATACAGCATTCAACTGAATAAAGGTAGAGAAATTACCTTTTAAACAAATTTAGTGTGTCCCTCCATAGCAGCAGTTGTCAAACTTTCTCGTCTTGGGACCGCGAATGCCCTTAAAAACATTGGAGGACCCCAGGGGTGCCTGGGTGGCTCAGCCAGTTAAACATCCAACTTCGGTACAGGTCATGATCTCACGGTTCGTGGGTTTGAGCCCCGCATCAGACTCTGTGCTGACAGCTCAGAGCCTGGAGCTTCCTTCAGATTCTGTGTCTCCCTCTCTGCCCCTCCCCTGTATCTCTCTCTCAAAAATAAATAAACATTTAAAAACTGAACAAACAAACAAAAAAACACTGGAGGACTCCAAAGTCTTTTGTTTGTATTGGTTATATCTTATCAATATTTACATATTGGAAATGATAACTGTGAACGTAAAAAATACTTATTCATTAAGAAAAATAAATCCATACCTTGCTAACATAAATAGTATATTTTATGTTTAGTTTTATTTTTGAGAGAGAGAGAGAGGGGGGTGGGGAACGTGAGTGTGGGGGGAGCCGAGAGAGAGGGAGACACAGAATCTGAAGCAGGAAGCAGGCTCCACACTCCAAGCTGTCAGCCTGACAAAGGTCTCGAACTCATGAACTGTGAGATCACGACCTGAGCCGAAGTTGGACGCTCAACCGGCTGAGCCACCCAGTCGCACCTAAATAATACATTTTAAATGAGGAAACTATATTTTAAGAAACCAAAGAAAAATTTTAAGAGTGGCACTCTGCTTGGCTTTAATACCTGGGTTTATGGAGGACAGCTGGATTCTCTTATTTACTTGTACATTCAATTTGTTACAGTAGCACCCACCAGGTGGCCTCCGGAAAGCTCCACGGTGCATTTGTGACAGATGAGAGGGAAAAATGCACCAAGCACGTTAGTGTTATTATGAAGATAGTTTTGACTTAGTGAACCCCTTGAAAAGGTCTCAGGGATTTGCAGGGACCACACGTTAAGAAACTGTTGCCTTTGGGGTGCATGGGTGGCTCAGTCAGTTAAGCATCTGACTTCGGCTCAGGTCATAGTCTCCCAGCTTGTGGGTTCGAGCCCCACATGCTGTGCTGACAGCTCAGAGCCCAGAGCCTGCTTCGGATTCTGTGTCTCCCTCTCTCTCTCTGCCCCTACCCACTCACACTCTGTCTGTCTTTCTCAAAAAATAAACATTAAAATTTTTTTTTTAATAAATGAAAGAAACTGTTGCCTTCTTCAGGCCTTTAAAAAGATTTCCAAACCATTCCCTACATAGGAAGTTGTTAGAATGCAGATTCACAGAGCCCCACAAACAGAATTCCTTACTCAGGAGGTTGGCTTAGGTATCTGCATGTTTAACAAACTCCACACTTTGAGGAAGACCTTCATCTATATCGTTCAGTAGGCTTTGCTCGATCTTCTACACGAAAGCTAAAACGTATCTATCCATAAGTTAGCTGAGTTCTCATCCACTTGCAAGGTCAAAACCATGAGCAAGGAAACCTCCAACTGAAAACCACACGCTTCCTCTGTATGGCAACAGGAACTTCCAGGAAGAGGAAGGGAACTAAGGCATCCATCAACTAGTCGATGTTTATTGAGCACCTACTATGCAGCGGGTCCCATGCTGGCTTTGGAAACTCAGAGATGCCTGAGAGGTGGTTGCTGGCTCGAGATGCTGGCAAGTCATATGAGGAAACACCAATGTCTCTGGTGGGGAGAGCACGGTGGGGTTCGGGGACACCTTCAAGGAGCTCACTGATGCACCATCTTGCAGAGGGTTGGGTTGTTTCCTGGGTGGCTCCCAAGGGGGAGGGCTAGGACCCATGGTAGAGAACGGATCTTAGCTTGTTCAATGAAGTATTTCAAGCAGAGCTATTAGAGAAGGAACGCGTAGGATGAAAACAGCTACCCCTCGAAGGGGTTCAGGCAACAGACTGAGAGGGTGGGAAGGACTTTGAACTAAGTGCTCATTAGTAGCCTGTTCAACCCTGATGCTTTATGATGCCATAAACTGACTTGCCCCGGGTATTCAGGGTCCATCAGCTCTTTTCCTTATACACATTTTCTTCTATTATGATGATTTAAATGGTCATAATGAACTTGTGGTTTTCATTATAAGCCACCTCGACTTTTTTTTTCCCCGATAGAGACATAAAGCATAAAATTCAAAGTGCTTCATTCATTTGTAAGTTCTTGAGGGCAGTGCTATGCTGTACTCGTGACTGACCTCTTACCTCTCTGCACTGTCCCACCCACCGGGTGCCCAGCTCCCAGTCCATGCACAGGACTTCCTTGCTCTAAACAGAAGGTCTAAAGGTCTAATTCACATGAAGTAGGTCAGTGGTAGGCACTGCAGAGCTGACATATAATCAACGCTTTTAATAGTTAGAATCAATAGAGTGGATAGTCCCTATCTTCCAACCTAGACTAGGACACTCCCCCTGACTCCCCACAAATGCCAGTGAGGACAATGGTACCCCGTCATCTTGAGCCCCCTGTGCATTCTTTGTTAGTCTCCCTGTTTCTCCAGCCATCCAGCAATCCAATATATGAGGACAAGAAACACAGTTCCTCATGGGAGAAAAGTTAAGAAGTCTGGGTGAGATGAGTTTCAGTATTGCTGGTTTCTTCTAAAGGGGGTGGGGTCACTTTGTGTTCACCATCTGAATTTAATTAATCTGACCAGACAGGGAATGAACAGCCAAAATTGCCTTTGTGTTAGGTGGACATGACCCAATGACAGTTGGAGAGAAAGCATGATGGCTGCCCCAATTTCTCAAGTGTCATCTAATCAAAAGGAAAAGAGGGGAAAAAAAAAAAAAGAAAGTCAATATTATCTCAAGCTACTGTGGCCGCCCAATATCTCTTCTTTCCCAGCTGCATGGGACCTTGAGCATTTTAAATGTGTTATGGGGCAAGGTGTTTATCCATTCAAACACTCGTGAGGTGCCTACTATGTGCTGGGCACTGTTTAGAGAGCAAGGATGGGGCAGGAGCAATCCAGACAAAACTCCTTGCTCTCTTGAGTTCATATACATATACAAGTTCTCTGAATAAAAGTATAGAGTGCTGGGTGGGGCCGGGCTGGGGAGGAACCAAAGGCTGCAACTTTATTTTATTTTTTAACTAATTAATTTATTATTGAGAGAGAGAGAGAGAGAGAAGAGTAGGGGCAGAGAGAGAGGGAGAGAGACTGAATCCCAAGCAAGCTCTGCACTGGTAGCACAGAGCCCCATGCAGCTCTCGAACTCATGAACTGTAAGATCATGACTTGAGCCGAAACCAAGAGTCAGACGCTTCACCGACTGAGCCACCCATGTGCCCCCAAAGGCTGGAATTTTAAATAGGAGTCAGAGAAGGACTCACTGAGATTATTGTATTTGAGCACACCTGAATGGAAAAAGTGGTGTGCATAGACTAGATTTTTATCTGCTAATAATTTTCTAAACTCATCCAAATCAGATTCAGCCCAGGACCTTGCTTACAATCACTTTAGAGTCTGTACTTTAGGAGTTTCTAATTAGTAGATGCTGGATGGGGCCTGAGAATCTGCATATTTAACAGAAGTTTTCTGCCTACATTTACATAATCATTAACAAATGCCCCCCCCCCCATCCCCTCCAAAGCATTTAGCAAGTTCCACGAATCAGTCTCTGTGCTAGGAGTGAGGATTTCTGTGGGGAAAAAGACAATCCCGTCTTGTAGGAATATACTGTTGACTGGGATTTGTAGAAATTAATCAAATAGCCACACAACCATAAGTTCCAACAGCACTAAGGCCTGAAAGAGGTCTAGAGTAAGGAACCGTATGTAGACTGTGGCAGAGTGGGGGGGGGGGGTGGTGAGTCCAATGATGAGTGGGAGGAAGAGGGAAAAGCATGCACCAAAGGCCCTGAGATAGATAAGAGGTTTCTAATCAAGACAGATAAGAGGTTTCGAATCAACCAACCCTTCCATCGATATGGGCTTTCCAGAACATCCTCTCCTCTTCCAGCCTTGGTTAACACCAGCTTTTCCCCTGAGGCCACCTTTCTGCCTGCTACCCTGCCCTACAGAACTGTTGTCACTGAGACTTTTAAGCAGGGCTGTGACTTGGAAGGACAGTGGTGGTGGTGATGCAGAAGATGGGCTGGCCTGGGGGGGAGGCTGGAGGGTTGAGATTGACTTGAAGAGACTCAAGGTCCAAGCTAGAGAAAGGAGGATGTGACTCCAGGTAAGGGCTGCAGAGAAAGAGAAGGAAATGTGAGCAAAATGGGCAGAGGTGACATTTGCAGCTCAGGCTTTGGAGAACATTACGGGTCAGCGGTTAAGAGCTCTGACATCCGCACACGTTGAGCTTACACTCTAGACTCTGTACTAACTGATCAAGGGTAGTTTTTTCACCCCCTAAGGCTCAATGTCCTTATCTGTTGAATGTGGAGATAATTAAACTCGCCTCTTTGGATAGTTTGCACATGAAAAAGGATGGCTGCTCCCAGTGGTTGAAGTCCTCCTTCCACGAGGAATCCACAATTGGTGGGTTAATTTGAAGCCAGATTTTTAAAGCACGTCTTTGCTTTTACAGAGTCCTGTGTGACTGCTTTCCAACAGGCCACCTTCTAGGCTTCTTAAGAATTGATATTGTTTTAGAGCCATTTTGCTTGATTAAAGAAGTGATATGCACCATCACCAGGGTGAAGGAATGTTCAGGAAATATCATCTTTTGGCTCCCCCGTAAAACTTGTACTGAGGTGATGAGACAAAAGCCTATTCTTCAAGCATCAGCCATGAGCATGGAGCACAGGAAGGTCACCGGAGGCTGCGTTATCTGAGGAGCAGTGTGCTTACTGACATATATTGACAACTGGACATGGAGACGGAGGAGTTGTTCCCCAGCAAACTCATCAGTTAGCTGTGACAGCAAAGTCCACTTCTGAAACCCCCACGTGGTTGACCGACCCGCATAGGATGGTGTGCCAGAAACTCCCAGGCCCCGTCAACAGACCGAATTTCCCACATTGACTCTTCCGCAGCTTCTCCTTCTTTTTCAGTTTCTGAGAAAAGCTATTTAAGTGTGTCTAGCCCAGTCTCCATGAGCAGGGGTAGTTTCTCCAGCTTGAGTACATCTTTAGGGACCACAAAGTTCTATCAACCCAAATGGTTGTGATTTGCTGCTTGGTTCTGTCCAACCTGGTGGGCCCACAGCCCAGGAAGGTGTGGAGAGCTCCGGACCAACCACAACTTTCGGACAGCTACAAACCTTTAAGACATCATAAAGCAATATTTTTCGGCCTTTAAAAATTCAAGTTTTAACAACACGGAGAAAGACTCACGTGGCATTAAGTTCCAAGTGCAGAATGCAATACCGTATGTGAGGCATGAACCAATATTCCCTTTGCCTGAAATGCTGTCTTTCTAGCTCACACTTTCCTGTCCATCTTTGTCCCTTGACCTCTCAACCCTTGACAGGACTTACCGCTCCCCACTACTGGGTCATACATTTGTGTAAAGTCTTAAATGTATCATCTGTCTCCCTCACTAGAATATAGTTTTTGTAACTGGAAATTCAGTGTATTGAGTGGGCTTGGGAGTTTCAGGTACAACCACTGTGTGTGGATCAGTCAAGTACGTGGTGATTTCAGAAGTAGATTTTGCTGTCAGAGCTAACTGATGAGGCTGGGGACCTTGTTGTATCCTGCCTGCATCCCCAATGATTAGCACTGTGCCCGACACACAGAGGTACTTCATAAATTTCTGTGGGATGAATTAAACAAGAAGCACTCAAATATGGGTCAAATGAATTAACTATCTAAAAATCGTTATGAAAATTAAGAGAGATAATGGGTGGGAAGACACTTTGTAAACTCCAAGGCACAACAGAAATGTTTATTTACTATCATTATGATATGTGGGAGGAATCAAATCAAAAATAATTTGCAGTGACAAGATCTTCATATGGATCACTTAGGTTTGAAGAGATTAATCCACTGAAGAAGATGGAATATAAATTATTACCTCCCAATGGCAGTGGCAGAGATGATCGGACAGTAGCATTTTTATTGGAATTGATTTACAGTCAATATTCACATAGGATTTATCGTGAAATTTTTCTCTATTCGAAATGAACAATTATGGTCAAAGACATTGCAGGGAGAGAGAAAAGGACTTCTATAAATAAGGGTGGATCATAACACTGCTTTCCATGCAAGTTCCATAAATTATTTCCTTATTTTCATTGGGAAACCAGCAATATTATGATTTCAGGCATTTTATAGTCTGGGGTATGCATTATGTCCTCCTTTTCTTCATTATTACTTCCAGGTGCCATATCCATATATATAATGTATATATACCATATATATATGGTATATATAGAAAATATTCTATTATATATATAATAGAATCCCATTATTGTGGATTGGAGTTCAAACAGCAGCTGTAATTTTGATCAACTTTGCCTCATCACTGTGGGCAGAGTTGCTGTGTAGGTCCAATTCAAGAACATGGGTGGAGGTATTGAGCTAGGGTTAGGAGAAACCCAGCTTGGGAGCTGACATGAGCCCTCATCCAAACGATTTGCTGAAATATCACTGGAAATGCAATGAGCTGAGAAACGTTTTAGCTCATAGACCTTATCGGGGGGAGGGTGCAGAATGTGTGTGTGTGTGTGTGTGTGTGTGTGTGTGTGTGTGTGTGTGAGATTCAGCTGTACTATATTTTCTTTGAAAAACTACTGGGGATGGGACCTTAGTCCTCAAAGAAATACGTGTCATTGATAACAATCCATGAGCTGCCTTCCAAGAGGTAACTCTAGGATTTTATTTGCTTAAGTGGGGGCACCATGTATGCTCCCCAAGGGCAGGGACATGGTGTGTTTGTCGCTGTATTCCCAGCATCTAGAGCAGGGTCTGGTCCTTGTAGGCGCAGGGTGCATAACTGTGGAAGGAATGTTTATAATTCAAGGCAAGGGAGGAATGGGCAGGACGCCACAAGACGCTCCCCTTCCTTTCTGACATGCAGGACTCACACTTTCCTTCTTAAGAAATATTCAGCATTACTGAGGAATATCAGTTTGAAATGTCACCAAATCATTAGCCTGGTCAATGTACCCATAGCCCTATGAATCCCACTTGCCCAACCCAAGATTATCAATACCCGTAACCCTCCATTACTCTAACCATCAACTCCTATTTGGATCTGACCTGCCAAGAGCTGATTTTTCTCCCCTACACAGGTAAAAAATGACTCATTTGATAATGCAAGAATCTTCCATTTGAAGGTATGGTTTCAGATATGTGGTTCCCTGATTCATTGCTACATCTTTGGGCTTAGTTTGCCAGGTAGCAAAGAGGCGTCACCATCTCCTCCATCTCGTCTCAGAGCCTTCTGGAGGCTCACTAGTGTTGCACGTTAGCCTGATTTTTCAGATAGAAAGAAGAACAGAGACAGGATGAGCCCGTGACATGATGCTGGTCCTTGGCAGAATTCTAAAACCGGTCAGTAAACACTCAGCCCTGAAGGAAACTAGTGGATGCATGTGGATGACAAGAAAACGCTTTCTCTCAGGGGTATGTGAGCGTGGCATAAGGATAAAATTTTGAGTTTCACGGCTGATGATGACGCGTGATCAGCCAACAGTAAGGATCACATAAAGTCGGTGTTTACATAGATACCATAGAAGTAGGGTCAAGTAAAGGTGCCACCGGAATGGAGGAAAAACCACGAGGTTGAGAAGTGAATGACTTGGGGCAACGGGGCATCAGTACTCACAGCCAGCTCCCAGACCTCGGCATAGGTGACACAGCCCTCTGTGACTTGGGTTAGAGCCCCCAAGGGCTCGAGTTGGTCCACTATGAATGAACCCTGTGCTCTTCTGCAGAGGGCCCATGCCGAGCCCCTGGGAAGTAAGTACAGGCTCCTTGGTCTTGCTGTGCTGCCGAGGTTAGGAATTCTAGTTTGCATATTTAAAAAATTCCGTCTCGCTGGATCTGGAGCTGGCTCTGAATAAAAAGGCTTTGTTTGCGGGAAGTTTATAGATGGTGTGACCCAGGAGGCAGTGTAAGTGTGGAGGAGGGAACAGGTAAAGGGGAAATGTAATCCTAAATTACTGTTCTTAGAAGAAGCAGGGGGGAAGGGAGGAGGAGGGAGGGGGAGGGGAGGGAAACACAGAATCTTTAAGAATGTCTTTGGCACTAGCAGAAGAGGCAATTCTATAAATGTAAATGATGTGTAAATAATTCTTATCATGAGAAAACATGCCTGGGAGGATAGAAGATGATAGATAGGAACGTGTCTTCGAAACTAGGAAGCGTCCTCTAAACTGGAGGGGGAATGATTAAGTGCTAAAAAATCTGCATAGATGGGCTCCTTCATGCATACACACAGGATCTGCCTTCACACACGGGTTCACACCCACACATAGGTGCTGCGTACACGCCCAAGGATTCACACGCATCTTTCCCATGGATACTGCCATCCATAATGCATGCTCTCTACTTTGTGATTTAAATATTTTAAATTTCACAATGAGGGTGGCTCAAAAATGAGAGCTTCCCATTATACAACAATGGCTGTAATTCTCAGATGCCCCAAACAAACCATATTTCCTTTTGGGCATATTATTGCAGTGAAACACAGCCACATCCCCAACTGTAAACCTGAGCTTGTCGACTTTTCCGCATAGAGCTGCTTCCTAAATATACATTTTATTCCACCCAAACGCAGCATGACAGGGCCATCCTAGCACTAAAGGAGTCATTAAATAGTTGTGTTATACTGTTTTAATTACAAGCTGCCCCCTTTTCGGGCTTATTTCAATAGATTATTGCCCTGCTGTGTAACAGTGTATAAAGAAACAGCAGTATCTCTTGCTGGTACATTGTGGAAATTAAAATTCTCAATACTACTTCAGTAATTAATTTCCAAAGAGAAACCAGTTTAGTTTAATAAAGAGATTAATGAAAATGTTGCAGAAGATATATTTCTCAGGAGGCGTAGTGCATTATTTTCTTGCATTAGAAATAATAGAACCATTTCAAAGGACTTAGTAAATGTAGCCTCAATCAATTCTGTTTAACTTAGCATAGAAATGCTTTTTGTTAAAGAAGCAGGGAAGACAAATCAGATCAGACCATCCCCGAAGGACAGAGGGACTGAGTGGTTCTCAGTCCCAACTTCCCTGGATAGTGGGTGGTCGTGTATCGAGGGCTACACGGGAAAGAGCGAGTGCCGGAGAACGAAACAAGTTTATTTATTTTGAGAGAGAGAGAGAGAGAGAAAGAGAGAGAGAGAGGGAATGCTAGTGGGGGAGGGGCAGAGACAGAGGGAGAGAGAGTCCCAAGCAGGCTCTGTGCAGTCGGCTGGGAGCCCGAAGCGGGGCTCAATCCGATGCCGAAATCAAGAGTCGGACGCTTGACTGACTGAGCCACCCAGGCGCCCCAACCCTTTTTGTTTTACTGTGTGCTCTTTATATACATTGTCATATTTATTCTTTACAACGTCTCCAGGAAGTTATGCATCATCAGCAAGCTCATTTTATACACGAGGAGGTAAAGAGAGAGAGAAATTAGGGGATTTCCCCAACATCACAGCAAGTGAATTAGGGACCCGAAACTAAAATTCAAAACTTATTTCAGACCCCATGTTCTTAAAACCTACCACATTTACTTGGTTAGATGCCCACTGAGGATTTTCTGGGGGTGGTCGCCTACTACATATCAACTCTGGCACAAGGCCTGAGGTGGGCTGGAGGATTCCTCAGCCTGAGATGGTGTTACTAAAAACGGGAGAGTTACGCTCTCCTTCACCCCTTCCACAGACTCGTAAGAGATGTAGAGACACAGAAGCATGCTGTGTTGTCAAGGAAAGACCCTCTATTTAACTATGCACGTGGCGGGAGATTAACTGAACTGAGCCCTGACTGATACCAACACAAAGTTCCAAGAGTCTTCCTGGTTTCCGCAGATTTGGCCCATTTGACAGTTGGGACCAGCGGAGATCTGGGGTGGGAGCAGTCTGAAGCCAGAACCCCCAGACACTCACGCTTCCATATTTTCTCCATAGACTTTTGGGACCGGGGTGGGCTCAGAATCCTGCCTCGGCTGGGGACAGGCCACCTGTCTGAGCCCTGCTGTAGCCCTTCCCATACCTGTCTAGCAACCATTCATGGATACAATTCTCTCCCCAGACCGAATCTTTGTACCCTTCATCTCCAACTGGATGACCCAGCACAGTCCAGATAATCGATATCTGAGACAGAAAGCACAGTGTGTCTATTTACCATGCTTACAGAAATAATACGTTACATAATATCTTGATGAAATGTCGTAATACAAATCTGTGGTGACAGGATTTGTCTTGCACGTTAGATATTCTCTGGGGTCCCGGGAAGGAGGATTGTGACGGAGGGGCATGCCACCCAGTGAGTTCTCTGCAATGATGTAAATTATGTGATGCTACAATACAACAGCTGAATTTTTAAGAAGCCTCGTGGGACAGGCAGGCAAAACAAAGCTCTAGGCCTCTCTCTGCTGTGTTCTCAGCCACTCATTTCTGAAGAGGCCGGGCCCAGCTTCCATTTCATGCCCAGTAGTGGATGATGGAATATGAGTCACATTCCTCAGTCGCATTGTGTTCAATTCCAATTTTGACTTTTTAGTGTAGGAGGAATGCCTACACCTGGGAAAATCATTGAGCCCAGGATGCTACACATACACCTGAAATCCGCATTTCATTTCATGCCATTAATACTTTCCAAAAAGTGTTCTATGCAGAGTTTATATATCATTAAACGCAATCTGAAATGTCTTCGTAGTTGGTAGCACATAAATGAACTCGCAAATCAGAAAAAGCATCCATCATGTCAAGTGTCCCAAGTCCTGGTTTGGCTGGAGGGACAGCTGTGGTGTTGGCCCCATCAAGGCTTGAGCCAACAGGTGACAGCATTTCTGTGAACACAAACAGGACGTGCGGGGCACATCAGCAGCGCGTAGCCCATGCATAGAATGTTATCGTCCAGTTGGTCTCTTCTTTGTGATCCCAGGGGACTTCCTACATGTCTTTTTTGCGTATTGTAGAGGGTACACAGGACACGTGTAAGAGCACACACACGTATGCTCATGTACACCTCAACATCACTCTACTAAAGTCAAATTTCAATGAAGTTGTTTTAATTTTTTTAAGTGTTTTATGTTTTCATTTATTTTGAGAGGGAGAATGAGAGAGAGAGAGAGAGAGAGAGAGAGAGAGAGAGAGAGGACATGAGTAGGGGAGGGACATAGAGAGACAGGGAGAGAGAGAATCCCAGGAAGGTTCTGCCCTGTCAGCATAGAGCCTGATGTGGGGCTCAGTCTCACGAACCATGAGATCATGACCTGAGCTAAAATTGAGAGTCAGAAACTTAAGTGATTGAGCCACCACCCAGGCGCCTCTCAATGCAGTTACTTTTAATATTTACAATTATTATTATAGCAATTACTATTATCAACAGTTTACATTGTTCCTGTCTCTGTGTGGGTGTGTACGTGGGGCCATCTCCACCTACCTATCTACAAACCATAATCCTCACCAAAGCCCTTGACAGGGGATGTGATTGCTTATCGTTCTATAGGCGAGGCAGCCACGGCTCGGAGAGGTGAAGCAATGTGGTCAAGGTCCCACGGCTGTGGTGAACTGAGGTGGGATTAATGATGAGAGGCACTCCCTTCCAAAGACTTTGTCCTGCCTCCTTCTCATGGACAGGGGCCATGTCTTGATTATGATTGTTTTGGTGCCCAGCATAATGCCTAGAACAGAAGCCAAGCTGATGGTCCGTTGAATGTCGGAGCAAACACAGTAATGAAGGAAGGAAGGAAGTTGAGGAAACACAAACAAGGCACGCTCTTACAACTTATCTGAAGTCCTTCCTTGCAGTTACATGTGGGGGTCTACCATTTTCCACAAGGTCACATGGCCAGGGAAGATGTTCCCATCCAAACTCAGGGACAGGTTCTAACCATCTACCATTCGTGGTCATGGCATTTCCCTTGCTAGTGATGGGTTTTTCCCTCAGTCTGGGCATTTCCCTCAGTCTGGCCAATGAGGTGTGAGGGCGCATGTGCTGGGGATGGGGGCATCTGGGAGAGTGTGACCAAGGACACACATAAAGGAAGAGATGGTTTCTTCCTTCACCTGAAGCGGACATGCCTGCCTGTGACATCGTCCAGCTGCCCTGCACCCTGGGAGAGAGTTAGCCTGAGGAACATCCTGCCTGCTGAGAACAGCAAGGCAGAAAGGAGGGAAGAACCACTCTTCGGTGCTGGTGAGGTATTGCATTAACCATCCCAGGAGCTTCACACTCTGTTTCATGAGATGATACCTTTCCCTCATTGTTTACAACAGGTGGGCTGGGGTTACCTGGTACCTGGCTTCCAACATTCTAATTGTTTCAACAAAGAATGCAGGTCCTCGCTGCCCTTTTGGGGTTCGCCAGCTCTCCCCCCCACAAAATCCCTGATGCCGAGGAGGAAAGTGAGGCTGGAAATCCTGGGATGGAGACAGGTGAGCAGACAAGGTGGCAGAGCGATCACAACTGCTGGCAGCCGTAATCAGAGCAGGGCTAGAGAAGCGAAAAAGGCTGGAGGCTCAGCGAGGGACAGAGGTGCCTGTGTGTCACAGAAGATCGTGAGGGGACACTGCCCTTGAGACCAGGGTGGCGGGTGAAGAGCAGGCTTCACCGGTAAGCACTTAGAGGGGGCAAAAGAGAGGCTCCCAGGAGAGAGTGGCCTCACTAGCTACTACAAATGAGGTGAAAGCAGCCAGTTTGTGGTGCAAGGACCCTGCACATCCACATGGGAGCTACTGGCTTAGTACCTGCTGTATAAGCTCTTTTTGGGGCTTCTCTCCTTGACTTAAGAGGCTTGGTAAAGGGCAGAGTCTGCCTTTCTATTCTTTTAGGTGCTTCCAGGAGTGTTGAGAGGGGAGACCTCTCCCCAGGAGCCAGCTTCTAGAAAGGGACTGCCTGGGGACACAGGGATGAATACACTGACATGACTGTTAAAGACTATGTGCTTGCCATTAATTGATACATTCAATTTTAATAATATCCTATGCTATGGCCAACTCATATCCTGAACATCACGTTTTAAGGGGCTATTTTTCCATATCACACCATCCAGTGAAGAAGGGTGGCTAGGAAGGAGGGAGGACCCTTCCCATGAAGAATGGGCCAAAGAATCTGTCCTCAGATATCTGGGATCTGTCATGTGGAATGGCTCGTAGATCTCTGTGTTTCTCGAGTAGGAAGAATGGGGAGGGAATGATTATTTTCCAAAAGGCAGATTTGAGCTCAGTGCAATGCTGTTTCTCGATACCCTAATCTCAAAATGAAAGGTTACCGTTACATACTCACTGATCACTGGAAATGCTCCAAATGCTGAAGAAAAAAACTGGACTACCACCTCAAGCAAGAGGATGTTGTGTGCAAAAAGTTGGAATAGTTGACTTTGTTTTTAAATGTTGATTTATTTATTTTGAGAGAGAGAGAGAGAGAGAGAGAGAGAGAGCGAGCCTGCACATGAGTGGGGGAGGGGCAGAGAGAGAGGGAGAGAGAATCCCAAACAGGCTCCACACTGTCAGCGCAGAGCCTGACGTGAGGGTCGATCCCACAAGCTGTGAGATTGTGACCTGAGCCAAAATCCAGAGTCAGGTTTTTTATTTAACCGACTCAGCCACCCAGATACCCCTGGAATATTGATTTCTGTAATCATTTCCTACATGAGACCTTATCGAAAACCTGTATCATTGAATTCATAGAAAGGAATGCTATGTCTCTTTCAGAGACAGGGCTCCTTTTTTCTGGGATAATCATACTCAGTCCGTCTATCTTCTCCCTCCTTAGTTACATATATGTATTTCTGATACTGTATTCATTTATTAAACAAAATGTGGGGTGCCTGACTGGCTCAGTTGGTAGAGCGTGTGACTTTCCATCTTTGGGTTGTGAGTTCGAGCCCCATGTTAGATGTAGACACTACTTAAAAAAATAAAATCTTAAAATTTTTTTAACATGTATTTATTTTTGAGAGAGAGAGAGAGAGAGAGAGAGAGACAGAAAGAGAGCGAGAGAGACAGAATCTGAAGAAGGCTCCAGGCTCCATGCGGACAGCACAGAGCCCGATGGGGGGCTCAAACCCACAAACATTGAGATTGTGACCTGAGCCGAAGTCAGCCGCTCAACTGACTGAGCCACCCAGGCACCCCTTAAAAAAATAAAATGCCATCGCATACCAAACGGTATGCCAAGCTCAACTTTAAAAGAGTGTACCCGTATTTCTTACTAGTCACTTAGTCATTCTTAGGACAAACAACGCGGTATCACTTTAGCTGGTTATTTCAAAATATAATTACACTTAGGCCTAATGAATTTAGACTGTTCATTAGGAAAAGAATCTTCCTCAATTGCGTAGTCCACGCAGGCAACATAAAACACGATGGGAGAAGGCTTTCAAAATAGAAAACACAGATCATCAAAAGCTATCCCAAATATTTTAGAAACATCTGCAAAAGAAAAGCTGTTGATATTTTTTGTTTTGAGTTATTCCAAGTCTGCTTACTCTAGCCCATCTCGTGAATTTTTTAGGAAATCTTTCCACTGAAAGTTACAGAATTTTTTTTTGTCTTTATTTATACTTTCTTCCTGCCTCAGATTTCTATTTTAATTCGGACAGCTCTTCCCGAGGTAAAGATGGGGCACCGCAGGGAACATTCTCCAGGGGCACCAACAAAATCCAGGTCTCTTAACGTGCAAAACATGTTCACGTTTCCCAGTGGCTCACGGTAGGACGAGGAAAACTCTAGCTTCTTCACCTGGACCATATGGCATTTGAAAGGAAGCGTAATTTCCTCTCTTCAAACCAAAGGCCTTCACCCAGCCTACTTTTATTGACAAGCGTTTCAGGAGAGAGCGCCCAGGGAAAAGGTTCCTCCAGCTCTCGGAGTCTCCGGCACACCCGGTTATAGCACAGCTGTGCAGACGGCACACTCTCTTGGCTGCAGGTGAATCAGAGAGAGGGTAGGCCTATTACCCACCATGTGGTTCGGGGAAATTACAGTCAGAGGAGGTCGCGGGAGGCTTAGCCTCCCGCCCAGGTCTCCAGGGGTGCCTACTGTTACCCCGTTATATTCAATTTACATGACTGAATATTAAAACAGAACGAGCCGGCGGTGGTCTTCCACCTGGATGTTTTAGGAAACTCCATGGCTATTAGTCACTTGGTAACTTCTCACGGTGCCAGTGTGACGAAAGCGGTACCGGGTAACTTCAGCCACGGAGCCTTTCCACCTGTTACCGTTAAATTAAAACCTGGTAGGTCGGAATGACTCCGGAATAGAACAGAACAAATCTGATTAGCAAAGGGGGAGCTTGCACATTTGTTATGAGGGTTATAAGATTCCTGTTTGAGCCGTCTCCCCCCTCCTACCTTTTCTCGCCAGGCGCCTGCAAGAGGGTGTTTTTCAAAGGTATGGCAAAAGAGGCAGCAGGTCCCGGAACCGCACGGATCTGGGTCCAAGTTCCGGCTCTGCCATGCGTCAGCGTCCCAACCTAGCTTTCTGCCATGCATAAACGAGCAACCACCATAAACGAGAAAACCACCACCTTCCAGGGGTACTGCAGACTTTCTCGACTTTAGCACTAGTGACGTTTGGGACTGGATAGCCTCTCTGTGTGGGGACTGTCCTCTGCATGGGAGAATGTTGAGCAGGATCTCTGGCCTCTCCCTCCCACATGCCAGCAGCACCCCTAAGCCAGTTGCGACAGCTATAAATGTGACCAGACGGGGAATCCGTCCCCTGGAGGGCACAATCAGCCCCAGTTGAGATCCCCACTGGCTTACTGTGTGGATGAAGGGCACAGATCTGTCATGTGCTTGGCACAGAGTGTAGACTCAGCAGGGTACTTCTTTCCCTCCCAATGCCGTCTAGGTGGTCAACAACCTGGCCTTTCGTCACTGTGTCTGCCTGCCTGGCACACACATTCCCTCAGATGGTGAGTGAATCGTAAATGCCCTATCGTAATGGCCTTGTGGGTCTATCAGTCTGTCGTCCCCAGGTGAAGGAGTAAACCTGTCACAGCAGGATTCTCACACAGAGAGTCGTGACACTGAGGCTTTTCCTTCCAGGAATTTTATTCATGCCACTTTATTCGTGCTGGCACGACTCAGTTGGCTTCTTCCATGACTGGAAGAACTAACTGAGCCCCGAACGCCACGTGGCATAATTTTTTTATATATATTTTTACTTCTTTGTCTCACATATATGGTAACACATAAACATGTAGTCTGATTAAGTGGACTCACATTACAAGGTTATGAGGGATGTTGTCACATACCTATAACCAGGTTGCCTTGAGGTTGTTTTTTTTTTTTTCTTTCTTTCCTTAGGGAGGGGACCCTACCACTCTGTCACCCAGTCTTGACCATTTGGACCCTCTCGCTGGAATCTGAGCATCCACGGCAAGGACCCACGGGCCCTTGGTGTTGGTTAATTCCAATGGCCCCACCTGACAAGCAAACCACTGGTTCCTGCTCCCACAGCCCAGAGCTCTCCCACTCCACCGCCTAAGGATCCGCTTCATCAGTTTTACTGTCAGTTCTAGGAGCTTCTCGAATACCTTTTTTTAACTTCATCCCAGTGGTTTTAAACAATTTTTGACAAAGGCAAAAATAAGCAGTCCCTAAAAGTCCATGGCCAGACAAGATGACCTTGACAGAGAAAAGGGATGACAGTGGATGGGTCTGTCAGTGGCTGTTTAGAAACATAAGGCTCCATCTTTCCATCTTCTCTTCCCCTCCCTTTCCGAACTGTGGTCCAGGCCCAGCAGCGAGGAAATTACCTGGAGCTGACAGGCGGCACAGAATCCCAGGGCTACCCAGATAATTTGAATGCCCGTTCATTTGCAAAAACACTGCCTAAGAGGGCTCCCCTTGATGGGATGCTGGGCCATGCACAACCCACCTTGTGGGAGAGGAGGCAGAGAAAGATGAGAAATAGAATAGATATTAATAAAGACTTTAGTTCTTCCCCACACCCCAGACACCTAGCCCTGCTCAGCCCATCCCTCTGTGTAAGCACTTCCATAGAAATATGTTCTTAGCTCACACCTTGGCTCAGTGTTTTTAAAACTGAGTGTCACAAATCATTTTCAGATCATGAAATCAATTTATAGGTCATGGCCATCATTTTCAATAACAAGGAGCAGAACAGAAACTAGAAAGTGAATACCACCTATCATAAAGATAGTATTATTTGTGAAATGTTGTTTTGTGGTGTGTGTGTGTGTGTGGAGGGTGCTGGGTTGTGATGTAAAACCCATTTCTTTACTGTGGGGCTCTATCAGAAAAGGTTGAAGGTCATCATCTTTGATCTTCACCAAGAGCTGTTCCGAGAAAGAACATTAGAGGAATTGTTTTATTTCCTCATCTTTTAATTGTTACAATTATTCAAGAACTACATTCGCTGAATTCCACGATGACCCATCACAGATTCTTCTCAGAAATAAGGCCCCAAAGTTTGCCTCTGTCCTTGGGAGATGTGCTCTGGTTCGCGGTTCATGAGGAACAAGAGCTAAGTAAGCGTTTGGGTTTCTTGTCCTCAGCACTGGACGCCTGGGGTTAAGTTTGAAACTCAACCACGGTGAGTCTCCTCAGTCAGGATTCAAGACTGAGACCTTCTGTAATGGACTTTGCTTTGTCTTCTGTGAATGATTTTCAAATGCTTCTCTACCTTGCCTGTGAGTGTAACGATACGTTGCACATCCCATTGCGCAGAGAAGACAAGCTTAGCGAGGCTAAGCGGCACTGCCACCACCTCGATTCAAACCTTGTCCTCTTCACCACTGTCCCATCCACCCCGTCACCCTCACGCTGCCTCCAGCAGGCATCTGCGTCTCTGGATCCGAGCAAAGCCACCCTCGGAGGACACACATCCCCCGCCCACCCCCCCTTCCCACCAAGACGCTAAGTACGCGGCTGGCAATCATGGGTGATATCTGTGACATTGCACACGAGCCTCCTTTTATCTTTTCCAGCTCCCTTTGTTTATATATCAAATGGAACAGCCCTCACCCTCTTCAAAGGGAGAAGGAGAGGCAGTGATGTGGAATGAATCTCTTAGAAGTAGAGTTTGACGGCGACTGAAAGATTTATCCAAACGAGAGGGTACGAGGACCGGTCACATGCCTGTCATTTATAGCATCGTGATGTGCTCTATGCCATTAACTTTTAATTAACTCAATTAGAACAGAATGTCTGACACCACAATGAGCACATACAAACACCCCGGTTGGTGTCATGTTAAATTAATGTCTCTGAATGGCAGATTCTCTGCTTGTATTAATGGGTTTGCCACCCTGGTTCTGTTAACTGTCCCCAGCTCCGACGTGCTGGTCACATTGGAGGCATACCAGTGGTCCCCAGTGCATACACAGCTCCTGAAAGTCCCACCTCAGATGGAACGCTGAGCCCCGAAGCCTTCTCAGATGGCCCTTCTCTCGTCTTGATCAGCAGGAACACTATTTTCACCGCTCAGGTTCCACTGGCATTTTTCTTCCCTCGTGCACCCACTAAAGCTGGCTAGATAAGGTGGAGTCTAATTTTTTAAAGACGTTTCATCTTAATAATCAGGAACCAGGATGGTTAAAGTAGGCTTTTTCAATAGGGGGCTGCAATTTCAAATAAGACACACCTTTTTTTGGCTCTTGAGCTGAAAATATTGGCAGTGAAAATGGTTTCTTTACAGTCAGACTCCAGCTATAATGCTGTAAAGCTATGCTTTTTGGCCAATCAATGCCTTCGCTCATCTTAAGGAGCATTGTTAGTACTATTCACTGTCTAAATAAAAAATAGCCTCACAACAACCATGGATTTGTACTTGGGTATAAAGGCCTGGTTTAATCTATCACCTCATACATTTAATCAAGAGTAGGCAAAAATCAGTCTTTCAAATGGCCATCGTTGCTGGTGTGTGGTCCTACTGGGTTCCTCTTCCTAAAAGATTCACGGAAGCACCTTCCCCTGGTTTCTTTCATAAACGTCTCAGGTCATGGACCCAATGCAGAGAACAGGGGAGGATTGGGACAAAGAATGGAGACAAAAGCTGAAGGGGCTAGGAAGAGGCTGACATCCCTGAACTTTGGCCTTTGGGATCGTCTTGAACGCTCCTTACATTTCATACTATGTCATTTCACTTTTTGCAAACAAGAAAATACAGACAAATCCTTCCTAAGCAGCAGCCACCTGGGGCTTCCTTGCATGTGTCAAACAAACCACGGCTTTCCCTCTTAACCTTTGCACATTCTGCTCCTTTGTCCACGAAAGGCTACTTTCTCTGTTTGGAGAAATCCTGCTCCCCTTCCAGTAGGAAAGGCTGGACACCGCCTCTGGAGGGGAGTTCCCCTCCACCCCCACATTTGCATTCCTTCGAAAGCAGTCATCACTTTATTACTTGTTCAGTGTTTGCCTTTGTGCTATACAGCAAACTCCGGGGTCAACCACCTTTGCCTACGGTCCCCACAACACATAGCATCCAGCCCGAGACAGGCGGGCGGTAAATGCTCATAGGAGACAGGAAAAGTCGTGCAGCACGGCCTACATCGGAACCCATCACAGATTCCAAGGGTGGGGCCAGGCTTCGGGTCTCTGGCGGGCTTAGCAGGGACTCAGAACTCCCTGATGATTGCGACCACGGCCCCTTCATTGCAGTTGCCATAAAGTTTTTTTTTTTTTAAGTTTATTTTCTTTTGGAGGGGGGAGGAGCAGAGAGAGAGAGAGAGAGAGAATGAATCCCAAGCAGGCTCCATGCTCAGCACAGAGCTCAACGCGGGGCTTGAACCCACAAACCATGAGACCATGACCTGAGCCGAAATCAAGAGTCGAACTCTTAACCAACTGAGCTACCCAAGTGCCCTGCTATAAATACATATTTTTTACTGTTTTGAAAGATATCCCTAATGTCCTTGTGGCCTTGAAGTTCTCTGAGTAGGCAATACTTAAAATGAGAGCATCCGTGGGCCCTGATAACCTCAAAGAATCAATTCCTCATAAATATGTACTTATGGTCTTCTAAAAAGTCACTTATGCTAAGCTAATTTATATACACCTGTTTAATCTTTAACAGCCACAGGGGGGTGGGTGTATATGAAATCCTTCCAGGTTTAACCACAATCGGGCCACCAGCTTCCCATTTCCGATGTCCGCTGTGTGCCTAGCACATCGTGAGCTATTTTACTGGCACTGTCTCAGGTGATCTTCGGAACAGCCATACGAACTAGGAGCCAATCCCATTTTACGGACAAGGAGACGGAAAGAGCTATGTGGCTTGCTCAACCAGGCAGAAGCAGAGCTGGCCGCTGAACCCAGTCCAGCTGACACCCTAGTGCCCCTTTATTACAAATACTGAAAATATCACAACCAAAGTTGTCCCGGATTTTCATACTCATCCTGCTGTTGAACCAGGAAAGCAATGAGACTAGACACCAAGAAAGGTGGTTTTCAAGGGTTAAATAAGTCATTGCCATCTGGTCCAGCACAGCCCTGCAGAAGGAGCCAAGCTAAAGCAGGGCGGTAATCAAGTCTGCAGGACATGCGAGCCATTTTTGGCTGAACGCGATGGCAGGGACTTTCTCATGTGGAGCAAATGCCAAACCACTGAATATGCTCGTGAAGACATTTTCCAACATTTAAAAGCCTTAATTGTCTTTATCTGTGGGAAAGCCATTTTCTGTATGCATTCCCAATTTTCTAATGCAAATACAAATACCCACCTTGCAACCAACCCTAGTTTCAAGCTGGGGAAGAGGGTGGAGGCCCGGCCATCTGGGGGAGCTTTCCACTTCTCTTTTTAATGGCCAAGCCCTCCGCCATGGCCTCACAGACCACGTTGAGCAAGTCGCAGTGTGCCCGGACTCGGTACACATTAGTTTCGAGGACTGAATCCTCAATCTTTTCATTAGTCAATTTCATCTACAGTCAGTATTTTTTTTTATTAAAAATAATAGCAAGAGATTTTGTGCATTCCTGCTGCTTCATGAGCCATCTGTCATGGACACCTTGGGCAAAGAGGCTATGAAAAGCATGAGAAACATGTCGATCAGCTGGAAAAAAAAAAAAACAAGAAAAACAAGAAAGAGCTGGCCTCTTGCTTTCGGGCAGATGAATTCTAGCATCTCACCCAGCATTTTCCCCAATTAATTCCAGCATTTTTACAAGGAATTAATTGATCCTATTAGACTTGGTATAGGAATCAGTTATCTTTATAGCTACAGTCAGCCAATAAGAGAAGCTGGGTGAGTCACTTTTATTATTGGTCTCAAATTGGAAGAAACACAAAGAAACCAAGCAAAATCCTGGAGAATTATTGAACAGATTCAAGGTCTGGGTTTTAAAAAAATGTATTTATACCCTGTATCAATCCGCACTGGATTCAAAGAAGCTTGCACCACTAAGCACAGTAACATGGAATTGTAAGTCGCCACAAAGAAGGATCAGAGACAAGGGGAGAAGATTGGCATCGCGTGCCGTCCTCGGATGTTACTCTGCCAGAACCACCACTCTGACCTTGCGTGTCTTGTCAGCCAAAGGAAAAGGGGGAAATGTGGTCAGTAAGTGCTGCCAGTGGCTCGTGGTGGTGATGGTGAGGGAGAGCACAAGGCACGTCGTCCAAAGGATTCCTGATCCTTAGATCACGAGTCTTCCAAGAAGACCCCAGCACCATAAGCCCCCCATTCTGTGCCAAGTAGCAAGAGGGCTGGGTCCAGGCAGTGAGCTACATGGTTTCTCACGCATCACGGAGCAGCTCAGCCACCTGGCTGGAGCCCCCATCCACCGGCTGGGGAGGCCAAGGCTTGAGGGAGTAATGTAGCCTGCGCAAGGTGACGGAACTAATAATGGAGCAGCAGAGGTGATCAGCTCACTGCCATGCTTCAGAGTGCTAACTCTCCTGCCTCCGTCCAGTCAAGGGAACACTGAGGGACCCCTCCTTGTGGCAGAAACTCTTACCAGTCCCAAGGCCACTCCTTCTGGTGGCCTCACGAGGCTGGCTCCATCCACAGATTGATTCTGAGCAGGTTGTTAATACCAGAAAGGTTTGGGAGCGTTAAAATCTACTATGTGTGTACCATGCATGCCTGTGTGTGAGCACACAGAGCAGAGTGCACAGTGCCGCTCGTTTTCCAAATATGTGAATCTTACACAGATGTACCTGCACATGTGCATGGACAGCTGTGTGCACATAATGGCATGTCTGTGTGGAAATAACAGGAATAGCAACGGCTAATGCTGAGAGCACCTACTGTGTGCCAGTTCCCATTCTAGGCATGTCCTGGGATCTTATTTAAGGGTATTTGGAGCATAGCAGCAGCCTCCTCTGTCAGACGATGGCAAAATGGCATCTGAAAATGCAGTGTGGCTTGTGAGGCCCCTGAAGGCCTAGGGAGCCCTCAGGTCGACCGCTCCCTGAGGTCATCAAGTCAGCTCTGCTTCTCATTCCCCCACCTGCTTTACGACGAACCAACAAACCGACGCACCGTGTAGGCATTTATGGCGTGCGTGGGTCTCTCAGCATGCCCACACAAGCTGTCTCTTGCTTTGATCACAATTGGTGAGAAGTGCAGGTGGACAAGGGAGCCTTTTAGGGACAGAGTCACGTGACGCTGTGAGCTTTCATTTGCAGAATCCAGAAGCATGCGCCGTCTCAGGTGCAGCTGCTGCTAGATGCCCAGGCAGCGGACAGCAAGTCCCTCCTCCAAACCACAGGCACACGGAAGCCTTTTGAAGAATCACGAGATATCCGAGAGGTTGCTGCCTGTGTCTCCTCTAGGGTTTTGGGGGTTTCCTGTCTCACAGGCAAGTCTTTCTTCCAGTTGGAATTTGTTCTTGTGTCTGGTGTGACAAAGTGGCCCAGGTTCATTCTTCTGCATGTGGCTGTCCAGTTTTCTCAGCACCATTTGTTGAAGAGATTGTCTTTTTTTTTCCATTGGATGCTCTTTCTTGCGTTGCCAAAGATGAGTTGACCACAGAGTTGTGAGTCCATTTTGGGGGCTTTTCGTTCTGTTCCATTGATCTATATGTCTGTTTTTGTGCCAGCACCCTACTGTCACACAGCTTTGTAAGATAGCTTGAAATCCGGAATTGCGATGCCTCCAGGTTAGTTTTTGGTTTTCAGGATTGCTTTGGCTGGTTGGGGTCTTTAGCGGTTCCATACATACTTTAGAATCGTTTGATCTACCTCTGAGAAGAATGCTGATGGTACTTTGACAGGGATTCCATTAAATGTGTAGACTGCTATGCGTAGTATAGATATTTTAACAATGTTTATAGCAACAGTATCAATGATAGCCAAACGATGGAGACAGCCCAGATATCCATCAACTGAAGAATGGATAAAGAAGATGTGGTGTGTGTGTGTGTGTGTGCGTGTGTGTGTGTGTGTGTATAATGGAATATTACTCATCCATCAAAAATAACCCCGGAATCTTGCCATTCGCAACGACGTGGATGAAACTAAAATGTATTATGCTAAGCAAAATTAGTCGATCAGAGAAAGACAACTACCGTATGATTTCACTTGTATGTGGAATTTGAGAAACAAAACAGATGAACATATGGGAAGTGGCGGGGAAGAGAAGAGAGGGAAACAAACCACAAGAGACTCGTAACGATAGAGAACAAAGTATGGGTTGATGGAGGGAGGTGGGTGGGGGATGGGCTAGATGGGTGATGGCTACTAAGGAGGGCACTTGCGATGAACACTGGGTATTGTACGTAAGAGATAAACCACTGAATTCTACTCCTGAAACCAATACTGTACTGTATGTTAACTAAAATTTAAATTAAAAAAAATATATATATATATAATAAAGAACCATGAGATAGGAAAAGATTCCAGCTTGGAAAATTTTGATTAAAAATAAAAGCAACTTTTAAAACCAGAATTTCACCTTGGCTTTAAACTTTTCCGCCATGATTTTATTTTGAGGAGGAGGATGACAATGGCAATGGTGACAATTACCGTTTTCACTTCTTTCCCGAGCGCCTCCTCTGGGCCGGGAGCTGGGCTGAGGATCCCAGCTCCCTGTGAGCAAGCTCTGAGGACCAGACCCACGTTGAAAATCAGGACTCAGAAGTTCAAACAGTTGAGGCCACCTGTCCAAAGTCAGACATGATTGGAAGACAATGCCATATGCCTCTTGAGCCCATTGTCTTAACTCAAAACGTGTTACACCTGGTGCTGCAGACTTTCGAGACTAGGTAATTCTTTCCCGGGGCATGGGAGGGGGGCGGTGCTGTCCTGTGCACCCTGAGATGCCGAGCAGAGTCCATAGACCTTAGAAGCTACTAGCAGTCCCCTTGTCATTCATGACAATCAAGAATGTCTCCAGAGGCTGCCAAATGTCCCCTGGGGGGTAATCACCCCCATCCACCCGCAATCGGCGGAGCCTCAGTCAACGTGCTCACATTCCCCTGTGGCTGGGATGCCAATGCATACCATTCAGTTACATCACACAATGGCTTGTGATACCTGATTTGGCTCAGCCTAAGTCTCCAACAGTCGTTAGCACAAGAAAGGATGCTGAGATTTGCTTTACAAAACAGGTGTGCTTCTAAAATGTTTTCCATAAACACAAGTTTATAATGGTTTTAAGATGATCGTCCTTGCTTAACAAAATCTTATTTCCCCATTTGCATTCATTAGGAAGTTATGGCCATGATTATATTAACCGTAATACGCTAATAAATACTTGCGTAAAGATGTGGCAAACACATCGAGAGAAGTTAAAACTTTCTCTTCAAATTGTAAAAATGCCACTCATATCCTAAAATAAAAATATACTTGGGGAAGGGAGGCTGGTTCATACGCCTGCTTAGCACAGGAGCATAGGATGGAAAGGGGGAAATTGTAAAAACTGGGATATTATCAGAGCTTAACCTCCACCCCCACCTGTGATGGATGTCCATGCAGGGTGCACCTAGCCTCTGAGGGTCTTCCTGGGGATCAGAGAGGGGACACACTCTGGGTCTACACGTTAAATGTTTAAAAAGCTCAGCTGGGTGAGGGAAGGTGCCTTTCTGTGTGTGTACTTTCCCCCAGGTGGCCGCAGCTCCGTCCCAGCCAGGCAATCTTGAGCAGTGCCCTGACTGTACTACAGAGTTCTCCTGCTCCACGGTGGGCAGACAGAGTCTCTGTTCCCCAGCCTGGCCACCTTCATCTCAGAGGCCTGGCCTCTCAGCTTGGACCCCGGAGACGGGTAACTCACCTCCTGATATTTCTTCACCTTTAGGAAAAAGCTAACTTAGACTGAAAGCATTGTATCTTAAACATAGTGATAGTTCACAATTAGTAACCCTCTAACGGCCCATGGCTACAGTCAATAGGCTACAGGGCTTGCTACTAATGGTCTCAGATAACCGGGGTTATTGGTCCCTCTTGCCTCCTTGTCATGTCCTATTGCAAAGAAACAACTGCTTGGTTGGTCAATGACAGTGCTGTTTTAGAGGATTGTTAGCCAAGCATTTACAGAAAGAACCTGTAGTTACGATGTTAACAGATGTGGATCTTTTATTGGGAAGTTCTCATCCAAACAGGAGACTGGAATTGTTTTCAGGTCCAGTTGTGTGTGTGTGTGTGTGTGTGATCTCTAACACTAATTTTCAAGTTTCCAATTCCACTTGTTCCAAGAAGGCAAAATTTGTCAAGCCCAGTTCACCACTGTCTTAGGATACACATCATTTAGGGACAGAAAGAGCCATTCTCGGTCATGCGGTGTTGAGTCTTGGTTTTCCCTTGGGTTTGTTTGATTTACTACTCTGAGTGTCCATTTGCTTCACCTGTAAATTGGCTATATCGATGGCACCTGTCTTAGGAGGTCGCGACAAGGATTATAGGAGATAAATCAGTGAAGCTTTAATGGAGTGCCTCCAGCAGAGAAAGTTAGTGTCATTACTAACTGTATAGGACATTCTAAGTTTAGTAGGGGCAGTGCTGTGCTGGTAAATGCTTCCACAACCAGCTCTTTGAACAAGCCTTCCTATTCCTGTGGTGTAAACATTCTTATCATAGCTGACATGGAACTATAAACAGGAAACTTGGAATAGGAGGAGAGCTGGTAGGCTCAGGACACCAACCGCGGGGTTAAGGACACAATATCCTCTCCTTTGTTGTTTGATGATCTCCAAAACAGGCTCTGTGTAACACGTAACTTGCTAAAGAGAATCCAGCTCTGGCACTCACCCAAGGAAAGCTAAGGTCAAGGTCTCAGCGCGGAACTCTTGGTGTGTTACGAGTAAAGGTTTGGGGGATATCCCGGAGGCACCTGGATGTGAAACTGCATTTGTCCCCCACTCAAAACTATTCTTAAGGGTCATGGAGAGACCACAATTTCCAAGCCTGTCCTTGAGGACAAAGAAACGGGGTGAGGGATTATGGACTCAGAGGATTCGAGACATTAGCAGATTCGTTGCCAGAAGTAAAGGCAGAAGATACATGTTGAGTTCAGCTCTGGGACACGCCAAGGAGAAGCTGCAGAAGTTCATCTGAGGGTAATACACGTGGGCGGTCGATGCACTGGGTTTTAGGAGAGATCCCGGGGGGGCGGACGTGGTGGGGGGAAGCGGGGGGACAAGGGAGCTCTCTGCCTACAGGGCCGGGCGGTGAGACTGCGGGTTTGGTTAAGATTGGAAGGGACAGAAATAGAAAAAATAGGAAATGGAAGAAATTTAGGGAAGTCTCCATTTAAGATTAGAGGCATAGAAATTAATGTTTTGGGGGGAAAGTCCCAAGAGGCGTAAAGAGAACCTGGGGAGCTGGGATCACAGAACCTAGGAGAGAGGAGTTTGCTACATTGTATCCACTCTCTCAATCTGCCAACCTGCCGATGAGATTTGAGTCTACTTTCATTTGAGGTTAACTTTGGGAAGTAATTTTTGGTGTGCCACAGTGACACCTGCATGTCCCAGTGCATTCTGTTGGGGGTTTGGTGTCAGGGATGGAGGGGAAGTCTCCCATCAGGTCCCAGGAGCACAGGCAGGAGAACATGCCAGCACAGCAGAAAGTCAACCTGAAGAATACGGCTCCAGAGCTTGGTATCTGGATTTCTCCCCTGTTCTTTCTCCTTCTCACCCACGGGCAAACACACGCACACGGTTCTGTCCTCTCCCCATCTCCTCTTTCTGTCCCATCCTTGCAGCTCCCCTTGCCCTAGTCCCTGCTGATGGGAGCCATGGAGCCGTGAGCAGGACACCGCCAGTGGGTTCTCACAGCACCCCTCTGACTGGGGGGGGTCCCCCCAGAAATCATCAGCCCTCCCGGATTCATCTTGCCTCCCCACCCTGTCCAGCAGCCCAGTGTCCCCTGGACTCCTGAAATGGAGCCGTGGAAACGGCAGAACAAAGGATCCTAATGCACAGGTGACATTTAAAGAGCAGCTCTGCTCTCTTCAAGACTCATCTGTCCTTTAGAAGCATGTTTTTATTTGCCGTGACTCACGAGCCAATAGTCAGGGGGCACATTTAGGCTCTTGATTTCTGGATTTGATATGAACACTTTGTTTGGTGTGCCTACTGAAAGGGTTTAGAATTACGGATGGGGTGGACACCATGAAGGGGGAGAGCCAATTCCTGTATCAAAGATGAAATTCAGAATAAACCAAATAGTTCAAAATGACACAGACGATAACTTCTCATATTCTTTCCCCCAGGCTTCATGACTTTTTTTTTTCCCGGGCTTCATGGAAAATCCAAAAGTAACCCCAGAGGAAAATAAACAATAAGCCAAATATTTAAAGGTGATTTAATACAAGGTGGCGGTGGAGAGACGTCCAAATATGAATAATGTATGGGTGTAATGGATGTTTTATAGGCAATATGCCAGACACTGTGTCCATTTTTTTTCTTTTTAATAAAAATGATAACAGCATGGGCTTCATCCTCAAGATGTCCCGGATTGTAACAGAAGTAACAGAACGGAGAGTGACTGAAACACAACACCAGAGTGGGGTATGTGCATATCAAAACACACACAAAGTCAGGCCCTCGCCGCCGAATCTGCTATTTACCATTTCTGGCTCTCCACAACTCAGCCGTAGATTCCCATCTGGAAGCTTATTCCCTCCAAGTGTCCGAGTTAATTATATCTGGTCCAGAAGATGTATCCACAGGCCCGACCCACAAGTGGGCTTAAGTGAAACGACCTGCCAGAAGCCCAATCTCCCTTCTCTACAGTCAGATCTGTGAACTGGTTCTGCCCTCCTTTCTGGGATGGCATCGATCAAACAACCTCTGATTCTAAAATTCCTAAGATCCCCCTGTCCAGAGTGTAAGACCCGACTCAAACATTGCTACACCCATTTCACCCCTCCCCTGAATCAAATCAGACAACCCTGCTGGTTCACACCAATCATCACCAGAATGCAGAAGGCATTCCAACAAACCCTTAAAGATGGATGTGCGAAGGCCGTGAGGCAGCGTGTGACATCAAAGAAATGGCAAGCAGTTCATCGTGGCAGGAGCAGGAACAGTATCTGGAAGGACTGGAGGGGAAGGGGAAGGCGAATTGAAGAAGGATACAGATGGTGGAGAGGCTATGTCCTATCTGGACTTATCCTGAAGTCAACAAAGAAGCACCGGCAGCTTAAGCAAGGAAACAATCAGATCCCGTGTTAAGCCTGTGGCGACAACAGTGGAGAAGACTAGAGGCAGTTATCTCAAAACCAGAAGAATCTCAAGGAAGGCAGAAGTTGGCAAAGCAGAAAATCAAAGTGAGGCCACTGACGAGGGTAAGATTAGGAATGTGGTTACAAACGCAGACGGAAGAAGTCAAGGAAGAAAGCAATCATCTACCGCTCGAATGGGGAAAACAGTAATTTACTAACAAAAATACTGTGTCCTTTTCAAGATTTCACATAAAAATTTCCCACAAGTGAATTTTTAAAGCTCCCTCTTGGAAAACGTCAGTGCAAATCAGGTTCCTGTTTTATCAATGATTCCAAAGCTAATGCATCTGGAGAATGAATAAATTCCAGGGCAAATGCTGGACTAAATAAAAGCCTATTCTAAAATCTTGATTGTAACAATAAAGAACAGCTGATTCAGACTTAGGCAAAAAAAAAAAAAAAAACAAAAAAAACCCAAAACATCCTGGTGATACAAGAAACACGAATTTGATTAGGCTTTTTAATATGCTGAAAATACATTTAAATTAGATTTCAAACCTCAAGATCTCACCCTGGGTAATGTCCCCTGCATGGAGAAACTATTTGAATTTACATTTCAAGTGAGAAGGCTGATTATTTAGTTAACAGAGGGCTCCTTGATGATAGGTTTGTAAAGACCACAAGTAACTACTCTAAGTCTGGATGGGTTTCTCAGGTTTTATATTCCAAGGAGGCCAGATCAGCTTTAGCACTTTTCTCTTAGTACCTCTGAGCCATGTCTGAGACGTTACTTATATTGACAATTATCTGTCGGTGCCACAGTGTAAAGTAAAAGATAAATCATAAATTTTAAAACGGTCTTCTCCTGCAATGGATTTTCTCCACTGTTTGACTTTAAGTTTAATGAAACTGATAGCATCTTCCCACCAAAACTTCTGGGGTCATTTCCTACAAAGCAAACGTCTTCTGTGATGCTCTGCCGGGGGACGGTGGGGGTTGCCCCTGGTCAGGTAAGGCTGTGCTATTAGAATCCACAGGAAAAGAAGCCAGCTTCATTGACAGTGGGCAGAAAAGAGCTAACACAGTGGGTCTGACTCAGCTGTCCGTCCAAAGGTCTGCTTCCAAGGCTGGCCCTTGCCTGACATCTGGAACTTGGATTTGGGAAGGGTTCTCACCACTCCCTAGCTGATACGAATGGCTCACTGGGCCTAACCTGTTTGTGCAAAAGTACACAATTTACGCTGAATACGTGCTTTCCTTCTGGAAGTCTGCAATCTTGCCACATGCCATGCCTATGTGACCTGTCCTCAGTAAAAAACCTGGGCGCTTAGTCTCCAGTGCGCTTTCCCAGGCTGGCACAACTCGGTGTTGGGGGAATTAGCACATCCTGGGTGACTCCTTCAGGAAATATAAAGGCGCCTCTGGGCACCTGCAGCTCACAACTGGTTTCCTCTGAATGCCGCCCCAGGCACCTTTTTCTGATGCTGATTTTGCTTGAGAATAACCACAGGCTGAGTCCTTAAGTTCTTTTAGAGAACTACCAAAACCTGGGGTGGTCTTGCGGACCCCTGACATACGGCATCCATCGACACTTTTCCACAAAGAGTGTTCTGAGGAACACGCTTTGGGAAACACTGCTCAGCAGCCCAGAGTAATCAAGAGAATGCATGTCAAACACAGAGTACAGTTCCTGGCAGATAAGGCAGGATAGGGCTCTATAAAACTGGTCCCCCAACACTGTTATCACTAATAATGTGATTCTGGGGAAACAGGAATCCCTGATGCCACACCTTTGAGTATCAGCCATGCGCCCTGCACTCTGCTTCACGCGCAGTAACCGCTCACTAGCTGTTTGTTGAATGAATTATTGGGTCTTTATTTACAACGTGCTGTGCCAACACAGAGGAGTCCGTCTAAAGCGTGCTGCCTCAGCCCCTCTCACAGCTCACAAATCTAAAACAAACACTATCAGTAAAGACAGAGCTGTAGACGAAAATACAGACAGAAAAGTCGGCAATGAAACATAAGTGGATGCAGAAAGAAAGAATGGTCAATACACCTTCGCCAAGCAGAAAGCTTGGCACTTATGTATAGTTCTAATTTATTTCTAAGCCTGTCCACACGGCAGACATGTGGACGGGCTTCAGAATTCTGCGTTTCTATGGGTGTGAATTGGGTGGGTCCCCGAAAGCCTTTTCCACGAAGCTGGTAAAGCCGTACGTGCAAAGGCTTCATAGTTGATGAGGAAGACACACTGAAAATGGTGATGCTGTATTTCCAAAAAAAAAAAAAAAAAAAAAAATCTAAATCTAAGGCAGTAGGGATAAAGCGTTTGTTCGATAGATTTGTTATTGCCATAAAGCTTCACTTTCGCTGAGGCTGGGCTCTCAAACACGGACTTCACGTGAGTATGGTGACCTGATATCCAGCTTGCCAGGCAGGATTCCACCGATTACTAGGTCACTAACCATGTCTTGCATAGGCCACGTAACCTCTCTGTGCCTCAGTTTCCTCAGTTGTGCACCGCGGCTCACACAGAGAGAAGAGACCGTGTAAGGTCTCAGCGAGAAGACAACCGTCTCCGAGGCAAGAGAGAGGCCTGGGGAGACACCAGCCCTCCCAACACCCCGATTCCGGCCTCCAGAAAGGTGAGAATGAATTCCCGTGGTTTGAGTGCCAGTCTGCGGCATTTTGTTATGGTGGCCCAAGCTGACAAAGAGGTCCTCCGAGAAGCCAGTCCCCTGACACACCTTCCCCTCCCAGGTATCTTACTGTGCCTGGGACTGAGATGCCTAATGCCCTAAGCCATGATGGATCCTGTGGCCGCCATGGGTGGGCTCGCCCTGCGGGGGGCCTGTACATCCTTCCAGAAGCCCAGCCCATCCTGAAGGGCCATTCAGCTCCTCCAAATGCGTCGGATTTAGAAACCCTTGGTTTGAGTTTACGTGGCTGCGATTCAGAAAGTTTTAGTCCCAGAGGGTGACCGTCCCGTGCATCTAACGGCATCTCCATATGGCACGGGCTTCCTCTGGGTGTGTGTTCCTCTCCGTCACCCCACGTCAGTAAACGGCAATCTGTCCCTCCTTGTGACCCCTAGTCCCTCTCCAGGCCTCTTTTTCTCACATCCTGCATTTAATCCAGCAGCAAATGCTCTTGTCTCTTTCTACTAGACACATCTCATGTCCCACCCCCTCTTATCACCAACCTCCACCCTCTCTCACCTGCCTGCCACCAGAGCCTGTAGCCTGCTGCCTGGTTTTCTGCGTTCACTGCGGCCCCCTTCAGCCTACCTGCCACACCCCTGCCAGAATCCCTGGTGACAGACGTGGCACATTGCATCCTGCCCCTGCTCGAAACCTTCAACGTCTCCCATTTCACTCAGAAGCCAAAGCCCACACGAAGGACCGCAAGGCCTTGCAGGATCCCCTTCCTCCTCCTCCTATCTTCTTTAAACATACTGAGCTCACTTCTGCCCCCAGGGCCTTTGCACTTGCTCTCAGGGCTGTTGAAATGGCTCCAGGCCCTGGGGAAAGAATCGAGGTCACCTCACAAAGGATAAAAATCTTTCCCTAGGGGTTTCCCTGAGCTCCTTCCCAGGCTGCAGGGCCCTGGCTTTTGTAGCACTCTCAGTCCTCAGTCTGGCTGGCTGCTCACCCGTGTGTCTCTCTTTCCGTGCAGATTTCTGCATGGCTCACATCCTTCTTTGTCATCAGGCCTCTCCTTAACGGTCTCCTCTTCACAGAGGCCAGCTTGGACGATCCCATATAAAACAGAAGATTGCTTACTCCTCACTTTTATCATCCTCCTCGCCCTCTTGAACTCTACTCAGGGGCACTTAGCAGCACCTGCCTGCTCTCTTGCTATAAGTTCCCCAAAAGCAGGAACTCTGGGTCATCGCTTAGTGCCCCGAGCAGAATCGGACAGGTGGTAGGGGCCGAACAGCCATCTGCTGAATTGAGTGTGTGAATGAGTGAGTGAGTGGGGCAGGAGGGAAAGAGAAGGGACACTTCAGAATGAGCAAATACAGTCACGGGGAAGAGACTGGTTACAATGCTGCCATACCTTTCTGTCTTCTTGACATGCTGGGGCCCCTAGGGCCTTTGGGAAAGGCTGACAGTTACAGGCAGCTACAGAGCTAGCCAGTGTGATGCCCCCAGCTCAATGGGGAACAAAAGAGGACCACCCTGGGGCCACGGTGTTGGAGGGAGGCACGTGAATCTTACCAGGGCAGATGGATCTTTCTCAGATTAAAAGGTATTAATTGCCTTTGGTAGCCACTCTGTGTTTTGAAAGGGCTTTCCCGTCTTCCCTCGCGCTCTGGTGGCAAAGCACCCAGGCGGGAAGGCACTAACTTCACTGCCTCTTCCCATTCGTCTTTTTTATTTCCAACTTGAGGACCTAACCCTGCTGCTCTGCGTCTACAGCGATAACTTATAACCGAGCTACCGCTGATCTCTCCCATTAATGAAAACTCACTCTGTTTCGCTTAAGAATGACATGGTCAGGGCGGTTAAAGAGCCAGTGTGACAAGACAGGCACTGTATTTAGGGTGGGCAGTGAAGCATTAGCCCCCAGACCAGCTTTTCTTGAGAGTATAATCCAGATGCTTTCAACGGCACACACAGAGTGTTTTGCAGGGGCTGATTCACCTCTCAGATCTCAGTAAGAGATTCATTCCAGGCCTCAACTCTTAGCCCAGAGGTGAGGACAGCAGCATGTATGTGTTCCTCGCAACATGGCTAGAACAAAAGAGGTCTGTCTTGCCTGTATCTATGTCAGACCTAGTCCTCTAGGATTTGGAGACAGCTTTGTACAGAATGAAGAAGAAAGTATTCAAAAGGGGATGTTCGATGTCTCAAAACACAAGCCAAGATTGGTTGAATGAGCAGTGTATCTGAAGGATTTGACTCAGTCAGAACTTTCAGGTGGTTGACATGGCAGAGACCGGGATCTTGGTTGCCAGTCCAGCCCAGAACCTACCAGGAACCAACCTATGCAAGAAACAAAGACCACTGTGGAGACAGAAGCCTACTCACCACTCACGAGTTTTCCCTAGGATTTCAACGGCTCCTAGACACCTTTTCTCAACAAAGAATAGAGCAGCTCATACTGAACGGACCAGCTTATGGAGAAAAACAAGAGCTGTTCCTCAATCCCCATCTTATTCCCTTGGTAGAAATGAACTTGGCAACCAAGGAGTCCAAGGAGGAAGAAACACAGTGTGACAGCAAACCCATGGACCTTGACTTTGGAACACATGGGACTAGATTCCCACTTTCCTGTCTTCTGGTTGGTTATATGACCCTGAGCATAGTTACATCATCTCTGATACGTCATTTCTTCAAAGCACTCCAGTGTAAAGCCTGGATGAAGCCAACACCAGAAGGCACAAACAATGTTTAGCAAAGCACTCACTAGACGCTCAGTTCTGTGCACTCAACATGCAATATCTCATTTCATCTTGACAAAAGCTCTAGGAAGTAGGTCCTATCATTGCTTCCTTTTCACAGGTCAGGAAACTAAGGCCCACAGATTAAGCAATCTGCCTTCAAGGACACAGCTAGCAAGAGGTAACACTAATATGAACATAGACTTGTACGATGCTAAAGGTAGCTTTTCACACAAGATTTCCTGGATCTGCAGTTGCCTACATAGTAGCTACCAGCACGTGCCTATTTAAATTAAAATGAACTAAAACTATATAAAGTGAAGAGTTCAATTTCATTATTACACTAGCCATAGATCCGGTGCTCAGTGGCCACCATATTGGCCTGCGCCATATTGGATAGTGCAGAAGCAGGCACTTCCATCACTGCACAAAGCTCCATTGGACCACATTTGTCTAGTCCTTCCGTGATATGCAAGCACCTGGCTTTTAGCAGGCACTAATGAGTGTGAAGTTTGACAATGTCAGAAGAGACACAGGCTCTACCAGGCTAGCTCACAGGGGTTGATCCAAGTTGTGGGGAAACTGAAGGTTATGCAATTTGGAGGTCTACTTTAAGCAGAACACAAAGTCACAACACAACACGGGGAACAGGGCTTCAGAAGGGCCCAACCAAGAAACGGCCCTGAAAGTTGAGCTTTGTTAGTGTCATGGCCACCCGTCCCCCTCTCCAGAGCAAAGACATAAGTGTGGGCCACCAAGCTACGGTCATTAACACATTGCCCTGCTGTGTGTTCTCAGTCAAGGGAACCACCTTCTCTCCCACCTTCTCTCAACGGCCAGTCTTGTGTTCTGAACCTCTCTTTAGGCTATATTTTCCTCAAGTTGTCCAACGTGGATCAGTTGTCCATGCTGCCCTGCAGACCACAGTGGGACAGCCCCCTGATATTCTCTGTCCCCTCAGCCTCGCCCACCTTTCCCTCTTCTCTCTCCTCCCCCTCCTCCACTCCCTCTTTACTCCTGGTTTTCCTGCCCTGTCATTCCCTCCTCCCTCACCATTTTCTATTTCCCATGATTTAAAGAAGATTGAGGTGAATTCACAAAATACAAAATTAATCCTTTTAAAGAGCACAAGTGAATGACATTTAGAGGAGTCACAATGCTGCAGGACCGTTACCACTATCTAGAGTCACCAACCCCAAAGGAAACCCCATACCCATTATTCCCCTGTTCATCAGCTTTCTGTTTCTATGGATCTCCCTGTTGGAGTCACTTCGTACTGGTGGAGTCACACAACATGCGACCTTCTGTGTCTGGCTTTCACGCGGCATCATGTTTTCGAGAATTCTCCACGTGTATCAATCAGTACATCGTCCTGACGTAATGGCTGAATAATATCCCATTGTGTGCATAGACCACATTTGTTTATCAGGTCATGGACAAACTGAAACAACAGGAAGTGATGGGAACCAGTTTCCACTACATTCATGGAGAAAGAATGTCAAAATGTCTCCAGGATCGTTTTTCCAGAATGGCTGACCGTGCAGTATCCCAGGAAAGTGGGTGGGCATCCATCAGGCCTCTCCATGCCGACTGCTCCTTTCTGATCTCAATGAAATATTTTCCCCCCCAACATTATCCAAAGTGTGATTTTTTTTTTTTGTAATGGTTAATAATTCCTCTAGGAGAATGCTGTTGAATGCTTGGGTTTTTAAATATGTGGAATTTGCTGGCTTAAACAGGTTTCTCAACTGCAGGTCTTTAAAATGTCTTTACTGTGTTAAATGTGCACTGTGAGCTTTCAAGAAGCAATTACAATTTCCAGTGTTTCCCAAACTTTTGGTGTTTCCCAGATGTTCCCAAGGGAGCGTGCGTGCGTGTGCCCCTGTGCTCTGATGGGCAACTCTTTCGCAGTTCTCACAGTTCCCAGAAATGCTTTGAAAAAGCTATGCCGTATATTAATATCTGAATCCTTTTTGGGTCCACCTAACTGAGGGAGGGTGGTCCACACACTTTAGAGACTGTAGTGTCTCTGCCAGGCTTAAAATAGGTACATTTGGAATCACAAGTAAAAGATCTTAAATGCATTTAAATGCAAATCATTTCTGAATTAATCATATAAGCGATATAAAGTGTCATGAGTTTGAATTGCAGTCAAATGGTAACAACCCATAACTTATAACATAATATCCATTTGGAAAATATTTTAATCCTTCAGCACTTCATGGCACACAAGTTTGAGGATCTCAAAGGCAGAGAGTCATAAAAAAAGAAAAAAAAATGTCTCTGAGAAATGCACATTCGAGCATATATCCTCACTCTATGTATTAACACTTAAAATATAATCTGCTTAAGTGTTCCGTATAGTTGGAAATTGTGTTTCTGAATAATATCTACATAATTTTCAATAAAAATAAACTTGCAGTAAATTATCGAGATCTTAAGGTACCAAAGACAAATGGCCTTTGCCGGAATTAGTTTTCCCTCAGGAGTAAGGAAATGGGATTTGTCTTTTGCAATGAGAAAAAAAAAAAATTAAAAACACCATGAAGAATAAAGAGTGAATGCTGGTGAGCTCTGCTAGAACATTACTGGGCGTGTCTCAGAATCAGGGGTGGAGACGCTGGGGCCGGGTCGCCAGCTACCCTGGAGTTGGGTTGGTGAAAACTCACGTTGGTTAGATGGAACGCTCACCCTCTGAGCACACACGTGATCCCATGCAGAGCTCACAGCAACCCTACGGGGTGGGTTTAAAAAAATGTTTTTAAGGTTTATTTATTTTTGAGGGAGAGGGGCGGGCAGGGGCACAGAGAGAGGGAGACACAGAATCTGAAGCAGGCCCCAGGCTCTGAGTTGTCCGCACAGAGCCCAACGCGGGGCTCGAACTCACAGACCGCGAGATCGTGACCTGAGCAGAGGTCTGATGCTTAACCGACTAAGCCACCCAGGCGCCACCCCGCCCCCAGGAGTAGGTTTGATTGTTCTCATTTTATACCAGAGTTTCTCAGCGGTGGCACAGTTGGTCTGTGGGGCTGGATCATTCTTTGGGTGGGCACTGTCCTGGGAATGTAGGAGGTTTGGTGGCATTCCTGGTATCTACCCACCGCCTGTCCGTAGCATCCCTCTCCCCGAGGTGACAAGAGAAATGCCTCCCAACACGGCCCCTGATCCTGCGGGCCAGCACCACTCTTAGGTGAGAACCCTGGCTTAAGTGAGCAAGCCAAGCACTCAGCACTTCCATCAAGTGTGATGGAGTCAATGCGCGCAGCCTGGGCTCTGGAGACAGAGGAAGCAGGTTTGTCATTTGGCCCTTTCACCTATAGCTATGTGACCTGTGTCCTGACATTGCCTAAACCCCAGTTTCTCCAAATAAAAAAAGGAAAAAAAAAAAAAAAGAGTGTCTACCTTCAAGGTTCTTAGGAATATAAAGCTCTTGCTCTATTCATTCTCAAATCCCTTGTGCCTCAAGCAGTGTCCCTGGCATGGCAGGGGGCCCTTGGAAGAGATTGCTCAGGAAATGCGACATAGTCAGTGTGGAGCCAAGCCAGGCTGCCGCCATTTTGTGTAAGTTGCAGTGGGGCAGGACTCTGCAGTTGCCTGGGTCCAAGGCCTACGCGCTTTCACTTTAGAGGAAAGCACCCGGGGGGTTCAGTCAGTTGAGAGTCCAGCTCTTGATTTCAACTCAGGTCGTGATCTCATGGTCCGTGAGATTGAGCCCCGTGAGATCGGGTTCCGTGCTGGCAGCACTGAGCCTGCTTGGGATTCTCTCTCCCTCTCTGTCTGCCCCTCTCCTGCTTGCTCTCTCTCTGTCTCAAAATAAATAAATAAACATTAAAAAAAATAAAAATAAATAAAGCGAAGACTAGCATAGGGTCAGGATCAGGTGTGCTGGTACCCGCCTAATGACGCTGAATAATTGATACTCCATCCCGTGGGTAAGAGGGCGTGATAGCAGGTGACTCTTTGGGGCCTCCCCTTGGGCTAAATAATGGATCCAAAGCAGCAATGAAATGACATGAAAATACAGCGTCCAACTGTTCCGATTCTCACTAGCCCTGAAGAAGACAATCCTCGTAAAACACAATGAAACTCTAAACACTTCAATGTAAGCACACGTCTTCTCTTCAAGAAGAGAAATGAGGACAGTGTGAAAGAGGCCTGGACACTGTTGCTCTGGTGGGAAAACTCATCAGCGAGTTGCCTCCACCTATTAAGAGAGAGAATCATGGGACTGCCACAGAGGGCCGGCCGAGGGTTCCCCTTTCTAGTTCTCTCTGTTGGCAGCCACACTGGCGGCTGTGCCCTCTGTCCCCAGGTTCAGCAGGTGGCTGTAGCTGGGGCCGAGCTGAAGACCATCCATCACTTACCAGCATGGGTGACGGTGTACAAATTCCTAGCCTGCTCAGTGCCTCTACTGTTTCATCTGTAGAAGGGGGGTATGGTGATAGGCAGAATGGTGGCCCCCAGAGGTGTCCATATCCTGGTCCTTAGAAACTGTGACTATGTTAGGTTCCGGACAAAGGGGAGCTAAGGTTGCAAATGGAATTAATGTGCTGGCCAGCCGATTGATTGATTGATTGATTGATTGACTATTTATTTATTTTTAATATTTATTTTTTTTTTAAAAATTTTTAACATTTTATTTATTTTTGAGAGCATGAACAGGGGAGGGTCAGAGAGAGGGAGACACAGAATCTGAAACAGGCTCCAGGCTCCGAGCCGTCAGCACAGAGCCTGACGCGGGGCTTGAACTCACGGACCGCGAGATCATGACCCGAGCCGAAGTTGGAGGCTTAACCGACTGAGCCACCCAGGCGCCCCTATTTATTTATTTTTCAAAGATTTGTGTTTTTAAATGTTTATTAATTTATTTTTAAGTGAAAGAGGGAGAGAGGTAGAGAGAGAGGGGGAGACAGAGATTCCCAAGCAGGCCTCGTGCCGTCAAGGTACAGCCTAATGCGGGGCTCAAACTCACAAAAGGGAAGATCATGACCCGAGTCAAAATTAAGAGTCGGACACTTAACCAACTGAGCCACCCAGGCGCCCCCATCTGCACTTAAAATAAGGAGATTATTCAGGATTAGCCAAGTGGAGCCCATGTGACTGCAGAGCCCTTAAACATGAGACAGAGAATGAGTAGAGAACCAGAAAGATGTCAGTGTGAGCAGGAATCAACCCTCTGTTGTTGGCTCTGAAGACGGAGGAAGAGGCCACAAGCCAAAGCAAGCACGGGGGCGTGCTCTAGAAGCTGGAGGAAGCAAGGAAATGGATTCCCCTGAAGCCTCCAGAAGGAACCAGCCTTACCTGCGGAAACCTTGACGTTAGCCCAGGGATACCATATCTGACTTCTGGCCTCCAGAACTGTAAGGTCACAGAGGGTTTTGGTTTGAAGCTACCAGGTTGTGACAGATTGTTACCGCAGAAACGAGAATTGATACAGGTTCCTAACTCACTGAGTCAGTGTGAGGATTAGAGAAATAGTGACCACAAAGGCTAAGTAAGCCTACACGCGGTCACTGCATCATGGGTGCTGCTGCTTACTGACAGCAAGAGCCAGCTTCAGAAGAGGCCCCGGGCAGGACAGCCCCCGGCAGAGAGCTCAGCCCTGCACTCAGCTCCCTGCGCAGTGCTCCGGAGAAGCAGAGTGCTGGGAGAGAGAAGCAACCAGAAGCTTCGTCTTGTTGCTACAGCCGCAGGCTTCTCAGGCCCTGTTTTGCTGTTGTGGTGTGTAAAGTTCATTTGGCTCTGCACTGAAACTTGAACCGAAAATGCATTTACGTGGGGCACCTGGGTGGCCCGATCAGTCAAGTGTCCGACTCTTGGCTTCAACTCAGGTCATGATCTCAAGGTTCATAGGTTCGAACCCTGTGTTGGGCTCTGTGCTGACAGTGTGGAGCCTGCTTGGGATTCTCTCTTTCCCTCTCTTTCTGCCCCTCCCACTTGCTCTCTCTCTCTCTCTCTCTCTCTCTCAAAATAAATACACTTTAACAAAAAAAAAAAAAAAAGGAAAGAAAGAAAATGCATTTACAATTAATTGTGTAATGCCAGTCACCCACTTTTCTGAGCCTTTATGACTAGCTGGCCAAGACCACTTGTGCTATGCCCCAGGTGTTAGCCATCAAAGGAACGTGCACCCCAAAGCCACGTGGGTGTGAGAAGCACACAACTTGGAAAAGCACAGGGCTCTCCTCCTGACTTTTTCTTGTCAAACATCGTCAATCCGGTCTCGGATCCCACTAATGTTGTTTGACACGCTAAGCCGACACGCAGCGAGGATGCATTTTCTCAGGCTTCTTTCACTTTACTCCACCTCTGGAGTGCCTGGTCTGGCACACGGAGGTAGGCTCAGTGTGGGCCCAGCGGCAGGCAGGGAACGGGCATCCCTGAGTGACAGAGGGCAAGCAAATCCTTTTCAGTGAGCAGTCACCCTTCCAACATGGTACCAGAAAACATGGATTCTGCTTAGGGGGCCCGCGATGCAAACTTGTGCACCTTTAGAAGAAAGAAAAAGAATACGGGAATGATCTTTTTTTGCACTGAATGCCTTGCTGCTAGGACAAGATAAGCCGTCTTCATAATAAAGATCTTAAAACACATGCCAATCAAAGGAATCAATAGCTAACAGGTCCAGCCAACTGTGTTTAATAAATGATTTTGAGATAGCACACCGATAAACCCCCACAGAAAGCAGAACTGAAAGCCTGGAATTTTAACAAAGAATGTTCACTTGGCCTGGAGGCTGAAGCAAACGACACGGAAAGGACCGGCCAACGTATGGAGCTCCCCAACTCCTCCACATGTGGATTCAGAATAAAGAAAATTTCTCTAGTTTACTCTTGTCTACAAGGGAACATTAATGCCGAGCTTGGGGAAGTCAGGGCTTTATCTTTTATCTGTTTTCCCGAGTGCCTGGTAGGTACCGGCTTCTCAACAAATGAATGAGTCTTTGGATTAATTTCCATTTCACGGCAATTTGTGTGTTACTGTCGACTTGCTGAAATAAATCTCCCCGAAATGCAAGTTGGAGGTCACTCGCTTACTGAAAACCCTCTTAGGTATCCTTAGAATAAAATCCAAGCTCCTTACCAGCCCTACAAGGCCTGGTTCCTGGATTCCTGCTACCCTTAATCTCAAAGGGCAGTGAATGTCCCCACTATGAGTCTGGATGCATCTCCCAGGTCTTCCTGGGTGAGAAAGCTGTTTATCTGACATCTGACATGTGCCACTCTGGCTGCAGAGAGCTGGGGACACGACTCACAAAACCCAAACCGGATCGTGTCATTCTGCAGCCTAAAATCCTCTAACATCTGCCTGTCACCGTCACCATGGGGTATTATTTCTAAGCTCATCCTTTAGCACACGTTAGCACACGGGGCCTGGGAATTCTCTGCCAGTCCTGTCCACTCTGTGTCTCTCACAGAGGCCCTGCTCTCCAGATCCCTCGGAGGTGCCTTAAGCCCTTTCTTCTATCCCTCCACCCTGGAACACTCTTCCTGACCTGTCCCCCCCTCCCTGTCACCTGGTTGACTGCTCATTCTCAAGCACTTGTTTTTACATCACGTCCTCTGGAAGGCTGTTCCTGACCCCTGTGGTGATGTCCCCAGCTAGACCGTGAGCTTTCCAAGGACGGGGGCAGTATCCCTGGCTCTGGTGCCCCAGAAGCAAACACAGACCTCTCATCTATTCAAGCTTGATGAATATCTGAGTGAACAAACTATGGGATACTTTCAGACCCTCTAAGAGGCCAGCCCTGGGCTGGGGCCTGTAGATCACAGCATGCAGGGTCTGCCCTGTGCACTCTAAGATACTGAGCAACATCTCTGACCTTGACCCACTAGATTACTTGACCCACTACTTCCCCCATTGTAACACCCAAAAATGTCTCCAGACATTGCCAGATGTCCCTGGGAGGTGGGGGGGCACAAACATCTGCTGACTGTGGGTGACAATATGGTCGAGAACCCCTGCTATCAAGGATACTTCTGCCCCCAGACTTTCCACCAGGCCTGCCCCCAAATGTCATCTCCTGCCATGGCCTGCCACGACCACACAGCACGTCGTATCCCTCTCTGCATGTTCAATCTGCTCCATTTTTATTCCCAGTCCTTATACCCACCTGACATGTCACATACTTGCTAACCGCTGTTTATTGATGGAGTTCTGTAAAGCAGGAACTTGGTGGTTTGTTTGCAGCTCTGTCTCCAGCACTTTGAAACAGCAGCTCACATGAATCAGGCATCTTGTCAACATCAGCTGAATCAGTCCTGTGGTTGATCTGAATCCTACCTGATGCGGCTGCCAGGCGTATGCCGGCCCTGATATGGATGCATCCTCCTGGGGTCCCAAGTTGCCTTTTTGTAAGTGCTGCCCCATTTCCCTCCACTTCTCTTGGCTGGAAGATAAACTCCACCAACAAAAGCATGAAGCCCTTCACGCTCTCCTTCTGCCCTGGGATTTTGCCCACAGGTTCTCTCCATTTCAAATCTGCCCCAATTAAACATTCAGCAGTGGGCCAGCCAGAATTGAGGTGGGTAACCTGGGGGTTGGTGGCTCCCCAGCACAGGATGAGACATGACTCCCATCTGTATCAATCTCCCATCATGAGAACTTCCGGCTTCCAACATGCTCAAGGGGAACTCAGTCGCCATTATGCTATTACTCCCCCAAGTGTCTCTTGGGGTGCCCAAAGCTGGTTTCACAAAGGCTCCGGATCAATGTCATCTTCTTCTTCCCCTTCATCCTTCCCCTCGAGTGGCCCATTTCACCATGGTCATCCACCCCTTAATTACTAACCTTCCCAAGACAGAGGGCTACCTGAGTTCCCGGGGGGGTTAGGGGTGGGAGGGGTAGCTCTCTTCTGAATTACATCATCCTTTGTCACTTGGCTTCACAGCCATAGTGGTTAAACCCAGAATTGCACCCTGTCTTTTGTAATTGGGTCAATTAGCTTCTGTTCCTCACATCCAATTTTGCACAGCATCTCATAAAAAAAGACTAATTCCCATCATTTTCTGCCCTCTAACCCAAGAGAGTCAAGCTTACTTTAAGGAGCAGAGCACGACCTGTTCCAATCTTTATGCCTCTTTCATCCTAGTCCACGCCCGTGAACAAACACCTTCCCGCCCCTGCTCGTTTTCACCAAATGAAAAAAAAAAAAAAAAAGAATCTTCATGCCTAGCGATGAATGCAGAGAGCTGGAGAGTCAGCGGTGGGAGGCAGAAAGTTTCATCTGCGTTTGCAGGATCTGGTCCCAGAGTGGTCAGCCTCAATGCCTGCTTTCGCTGGATAACCAAACATCGGCAACAGATTTTGAGTACTGGGAGTCAGAGCTGTTGGCCAGTTATTGAACTGGCTCTTATTTGTAAACTTAGCAGCTCAGATTAAATGGATCTCAAGGCGCTTGCTGTTGTGATGTATTGTGATGATTCTCTGGCACCTGGAAAGACGAACACCACCAAGTCTGGTGGAACGGGTCCACGAGGAACGGATTTGGCTGTAGTCAGACACCGGGCGAGCAAAGAGGAGCTGCTGTCACATGTTTATAGGTCCCTGAGCCTGTGTGGGGGCCGCCTGCGGGCCCGGCGAGGGGAGGAGAAGGCTGAGGGGTGTGAGGTCTGCCCACCCGCCAAGACTCAAGCCGCACCTTTTCTGAGGAGTTTGTGCTGATGGAGTTTAGAAAACCACGCTCCCACAGCCCCGAGTGAGGAAGCATCTTTGCTGAGTGGACCAAATAATCAGTCAGGAGCACCTTGGCGGTCTCATCCAGGCAATGCCATTTACCTTCCTCTGGCTTCCGCTTCACGAGCTGTGCCTGGCAGATAAGGCCAGGTTGCAAAATCAAGTGCTTGGAATCGTGAAGACGACCAGGAAGGAGCCAGAGGGAGATGCTTGAGGGGCACCAGGGTGACGAGAAACCAAAACCAAACCCTGAATTCTTTTTTCTTTTCTCCTCCTTCCTTTCACTTCCTTTCCTTTCAAGTTTACTTACTTATTTTGAGGAGAGTGCATGAGAGCAGGGGAGAGGAAGAGAGAGAGAAAGAGAGAGAGAGAGAGAATCCCAAGCAGGCTGTGCACTGTCAGCATGGAGCCCAACGCAGGGCTCAATCTCACGAAGTGTGAGATCCTGCCCTGAGCCGAAACCAAGAGTCGGACACATAACTGACTGAGCTGCTCAGCTGCCCCTGAATTATCTTTTTTTTTTTTTCCAAATTTAGTTACAAGACAACCTGTTCATTTCTTTATCCAATTCTGTTTTCCTGCATTTCAGTTTTTTAAGTGCCTGTGTCAAAAGAGATGCTGGAAAGTAGTGTGCTTCAGATGTTTGCTCAGAGTCAGGCAGTTGATTGAGAGAGAAGTAAGATCTTTGATTTCCTACAATACGTGTTAGAAACTTGAGATTCGCAACAAACCAACCAGGTAGGGGTCATCATCCCCACTGGAATAAACCAGGGTAGAGATGGGTTATATTAATCCAGTGGTTCTCAAATTTGGCTTCACGGTGGAAACACCTGGAGTTTTATGAACGTACTTGGTCCCACTCCAGGACACCCTGATTTAATTGGTTTGGAGTGCAGCTTGGGCCTCAGGGGTTTTAAAATCTCCCCAGATGAGGCTCAATCAGTTAAGTGTCTGACTCTTGGTTTTGGCTCAGTTCACGATCTCAGGGTTCGTGAGTTTGAGCCGTGCATCAGGCTCCGTGATGACAGTGTGGAGCCTGCTTGGGATTCTCTCTCTCCCTCTCTCCTGCTTCCTCTCTCTCACTCTCTCTCTCTCTCTCTCTCTCTCAAAAATAAATAAAAATAAACCTTAAAAAATTATAAAAAAATAAACAAAATCTCTCCAGATGGCTTTAATGCACAACAAAGTTTGAGAACCACAGATGACTCACTCATGGTTACAGATCTAATAAGACAGAAAAGCCGGTTCTGCTGACCCCGGGGCCAGCTTCCTCGTAGCAGGAATTTTCTCCTGTACCAGCTCAAATATTCTGAAGACACTTTTATCTCTGGCCTAAAAGGTTGGTTTCTGAGATATAAGAAAACACTCAGTAACATGATCTTTAACAGTCATCCAAGGTCTAGACAGGACGGAGCAAAGAAACCCCGGGACAAATCTGCCTGGCTCCCAGCAGCTGTTACCGAAACAAAAACAAAGGCAGTTTTGAGGACCACAGACTGGATTTAGAGGGCTTTCACACGGCGTACCAGAGCATCTAGAAAAATAAGCATCTTTAAGGTGCAAACGGGTTACCCCAGGACAACTGTAATGGAATGGGGTCCGAGGCCACCTTCACTGATGCAAATGAATGCATCAAGCCAGTTGTGGCCATGCAAACATTCAGAAGCACTCTCAGTAGAGCGAGGGGATCTCAGACAACAGTGAGCGCCAGAACCCCCTGAAGGGCTTGTGAACACCCAGACTGCAGCTGGGCGGGACTGGGAATGTGCATTTTTAACAAGTTCCCAGATAACAGATGCTGGTCTGGGGGCCACACCTTAAGAACTGCCCATCTAAACATGTCCCTTCTAAGAAGTCTCACACGATGTTACCGATGTTACCGCACCCAACTTTGCGATCTGGGCGCCTGGCAACCACTTACAGCTCTATTTCACCTGCAAGGAGCTTTACCTCCAAGACTGGTGCGCGAGGTGATCGCTCTTAATGCGGGAACACTTAGTGGCTGCCCTGAGCAACTCTCCTGTACACCCCGCTCAGCAACTGCAACACAGCCAGGGCGTGACGCTGAGGAGGGGGTCAAAGGCAAGCAGAGGGCAACGTACAAGCTGACACCCCACTGCCCCCACTTCCAAGGCAGGACCTGTGTGACAGTCCTCAGTGTGCTGCCCAGCAAAGGAAAGGGCAAAAACAATGGTTACCCGATAGAGATCACGGTCGTGTAGGAGTCTCCATCAGTTTGTCTTAGTAAATTACAAGAAAAAGGCAATCTTAGCAATAGCCTAACCTCCAGAAAACCATAGACTCAGTTTCCTGGGAGCCCTAACGTCAGCCTCCCCTCCACAGTGATGTGGAAAACAAAGGCAAGAAGGAAATGGCAGGCAAAATTAAATTTCCTTACGACCTGTGGCCCATTGACAAATACTTGAGGCAGGCAGAGGGGAACATTTCTCTAGGAACCGACTACTGTCTTAATGCTAATGCCTCACTAGAGGGAAAAACCACCTTAGCTTGACAAATACTTAGCCTCCTGGTATCTTTATGATCCTTTTTAGCATACGAAAGTCCTTCTGGAAGCCTCCCTTTTGCCTGCCCCAGCCTCTTAGGATTAAACCCAGTCACTCCTGACAACCCTAGGGCAGCTCTCTCTGCCAAGAAGTCCAGTTCCGTGCTTTAATAAAATCACCGTTTTACACCAAAGATGTCTCAAGGATTATTTCTGGACTGCTGGCTCTGGACACGCCCCCTCCCGCCCCCACCACTCCAAAGCCACATCAATGCTGCCATCTTAGTGTCAATGTAAAGACGAGAAAATGAGAAACAATAAAGAACTTGCCAAAAGGCGACCCTGTGAAATGGCTGATAGTCACCTGTTTTTTTCACCTGTAAAAATGGCAACCTCCTAGAGTTCCTACGGCAGCAGAATCAAACCTTAGTAGGTCTAATTCCCAAGGCTGAGCTTTTAACCCAAGTTTTCTGTCTCCTCCCCATCAAGGCTCATTCCAAGGCCACGTGCCTTATTGATAGCTAGGCTTATAATAGTGAGAGCAGCTCAGAGGTGTGAGGCCACACGCTCTCCTGTGCATGGGCTGGTGGCCTGCCTTTGGCCCGCCATGCCTCCCGCTGACTGCCTCTTCCCTGGGATAAAGTGGTACCGATGATGTGGCCGATGCTGTAGATGTCAACACCACTCAGAGCCCCTTGCTAGCTCAGCGACAGTCCTTCATATGACCCAGGTTCTTCCCTGTGGACATCCCAGCATTAGACTTGGCAACAGAAGTAGGACTTAAGGAAGCAGCTCTGCTTTGCAGATCTAAGTTCCGGAAAGCATGCTGTCAGGATCACTCCACATGTCCGGGCAGCCGAGGCAGCGATGCTCCCCACCGCCCACCCTCCCCCAGTTCTGAGCATCACGGGAGCAGAGGGGTAGGGAGAGGTGGCAGCAGAGACGACTCCTCTAGAAAAGTGGTTCTCAGCCAGAGGGCAGTTTTGCCCCCATGGGACAATGAACGATAATATCTGGAGACACCTTTGACCAGCAAGACTGGGATGGGGGTTGCTATCAGGATCCAGTAGTTAGAGACCAGCTGTGTTTCTAAACACCCTGTGCTGCACGGGCCAGCCCCCAAAGCAGAGGGTTATCCAGCCCCAAATGTCAATAGTGCCAAGGTGAAGAACCCTGGCTCTAAAACAGTACCATCGATGGCTGGGCATTTCCTGTAGCACAACTGTGGGGCGGGTCCCCTGTGAGCCAGGTGGTTGGATACTCTGGCAACTACATAAGCTCCCTGTATCCTTTAATAAATCCCTTTCTTTACACATTAGTTGGAGGGGGGGTTGTTGACTACCACGAAGAATCCTGCCTAAGAAAGATGGCCATGGGGGAGACCAGACTAGTGGATGAAGAAGGGTGTAGCTGGTCCCCATACCTGAGGGCAGGGGGAGCATTCCAAGTACAAATATTATCAAGGGCAGTGCAAGCCTATCAAGTAATGTGTGCCTCATCCACATGGACAACAATCCACACGGACATTATTTATACACAGGTTAATCACGTAAATAATTCTCCAATCTGGAGAAATCTACACATCTCAGTTCTCTAGGATCACGAGTGGTATGATACATGTATTTCCACTCGACAGTATCATTTTTCACTTTAATGCATTTTTTGCCAGATTGTCTTGGAGCTGCTTATGGGTTAGAAATGGGGCAGAGCCACATGAATGAAGAGGAACACAGGAGCAAGGACATCTTCTTTCTGCCGGGTGGCTTCCCATTTTAGGGCAACAATCTTAGCTACAAAGTCAAGACATGTCCAAGAAATTGGCTTGAAGGAGAGCAAATTATACCCCAGAAAGTGTGAACAAATATTCAGAAGGAGACCACGAAATCCTGCTTATGTGCTGAGGCAACGCACACAGGTGGTTCCAATTACTAGTTCTGTAATCGGGCATGATAACATTAATAAGTTCATCTTTGTGAAGATTGAATGAGATCATCATTTAGGTATTTAGCATAGAGCCTTGGCACACCGTAAATGTTCAATAAACATTAACACCAACATTAATAACGATCATTTATCTAGGGAACCACTTTGGCCCTCAGCTAGCTAGATGAGTAAAGGCAAGATAATAAACCAGTTTCACAGGTTTGTGTATCTAGTATTCTAGAGAGCTCCTGGGCACCTAATAGATGCTGAGTAAATACTAGTTCTCTCTCTCTCCTTCCAAGTGCCTTTCTTTTCTCCTGTCCAGCTCTGACATCCCCAGTCCTCAGTATGTCTCCCAACCATGGACAACAGATCAGGGTGAATATGTCCTGCTCATGACATCAGCACACTACCACAGCCTTTCTTCCTGTTTTGCCTCCTATCCGCTGTCAAACCCAGCCCAGACTGTCTATTGGCACCCCAACCTGCCTGACAGACTCTGTCCCCCACTCCACTCCTGTCCTGCCATATTGACAAGTTCGCAGCCAGCAGATTATATTCACAGTATGAGGGAATCATTACCACCTGCTAATATTTTTATAGAATTTCATAAACTTGGTCATTCATGAATCATTTACAGTACTTTATTCCAATGAAGAGTTCACAAATCACTCAAATGCTGGCAAAATGCATAATAATGAGTAATATTTCAGGAGGCTTTGCATTAATATGTCAGTTTCCAATACTGTGAGAGCTAAATTATTCTACCAGGTGCCACTTTGGGTCAGAGGCTTGGGAAGCCCTTTGGGGGCCGCGGTGGGGGGTGGGCAGGTGGAAGTAGGTCATGGAGAAAGATGGGATTTGGGAAGACATCCATCATCTAGTCACACCTCCGCCCTGGCCCCAGTAAGTGGAGTCCCTGGGAGAGAAGGCTGGGAACTTGCAGATTAGATATGAGACTCTAACTGGGGGTAACATAGGAAGAGGCATTTCTTAGTAGTTAGAAGTGCAGGGCTTTGGATGTGGAGAGAAGCAGATCTGGACCCCAGATTCCACACACATCAGCTCGGAGACCTTGAACAAGTTACTTCACAGTTCTTTGCTTATCTGCAAAATGGTGTTAACGTCTACTTCTGTAGTCTCCTGGGCGAAATGAGTTAAATAAGAGAGCATGTATGAAGCGTTTCCTGCAGGATTAGCCATGTATTGTTCCATAAACAGTAGCTTTAATGATGGCACACATTTGGGGGCCCAAGGACCAATTTGTCCCCGGTTATTTCTTATTGTGCAAATCCCCAAGGCTTAGTTCAGAACGCTTTCCTGTGGGGTGTGGGAAGCAGCAAGTAGCCCTGACTTGCAAGTGAGGAGATTTTAACTAGAGGCTAAACAACGCCACCAACAATGGAGCGATTATAATGGAAATTCATTCACCCACAGGCTCCCTGCTTTTCAAACTTGCCAGAGGGGAAAGGAAAACGTGGAAAGTGGAGCAGAGGATCCAGCTCTTTGAAGAGGTGTGTTTGCTACCAACCACGATGACCCTGGTGAACACGGATGGATCTGATTGTGCTGCTAAGATAGTAAATTATTTCTGAATAGGTGCTTTAAATGGACAGGGATTGCAACATTCCTGTGCCCAAAGTATATTAACGAAAGTAAACCAGTCAATCCAGATACGGGAGAACCTAACACAGGGTGATAGGAAGGAAACAGGACAAAGACCTATCTAAGAGCGGAGGTGTGGGGGGGATGGCATTGGTGTGGGGGGTTGGAGAGTGGCTCGGGCCAGCGGAAGCTGGGCTGCTGTAGCCCGTACTCTCCTAAGACCCCGCATTCCCACCAGGCATCTCTCCCCTGGGCACACACAGCCCTGTGCCAGGGGTAAACCAAGTCAGACAACGAACGAGACCCAGCATCCTGTCAGGGACACCTGTCCAATGGTGAGGAGTTTAAAGCAGTTCATTGTGAAACAGAGCCTTGGCGGTAAAATGAAAGCTACATGTGAGGGCAGGGAATCTGGCGTGTCTGGTTTCCCCCCACATTCCCCTGACACTGTGGAGGAAGCCCCGCACTCTGTAGGTTCTCGAACGTGTGTAGAAAAAAATGAACTGAACAATGAATCACTATGCTATGAAGTACATTATGCAACTATTAACACAACTCAAGATCGCCCATGGAAAATCGATGCTTGATCGGGGTGGGCGGGGCGACAACACAAAGTCCTTGGAGTTCTCCTTTACCTTCCTCAACATCATTAATCTCTGACTCATGTGGTAAGATCACATGGTGCTTAATGTGATTCTGGCATTATTCTAAATGCTTGACGCATTGTTAACTCATTTCATCCATTAAAATCATGCAAGATCAGTACTGTTATCATTCCCATTTTACAGACGAGAACATTGAGGCAGACACCATGCCCAGGTTCCCACAGCTAGTCCATGATGTGATCGGAACGTGGCAAACGTGGCTGTGTGCAAAATTATATGTTTTTAATTCCTATGCAACTATACAGCTTCACTTTTACGAAACATATGAGAAGCTCCAAGCTACTGACCAGGCTCTATTTTACTCACTGATTAGCAATTGCTAGTTAGTCACAGCTAGTAATTTTATTTTGTACAATCCTTAGAGGTGCCAGTAACTAGTCTTCTTTCATGATGAGAATTATAAGATCAGAGAGGGTGAGTGGGTCGTCCAAGATCACATAGCTCAGTAAGTGGCAATGCTGAGACTCGAAAGAATTTGCTACTTCCAAGCTCTTAACTGTTATCACTGTGCTACGAAATTACAAAATGTACTGTATCCTTAGTTTCTTGGGTCTGAAAATTAACGGATATTCCCACCATAGGCATGGGAAGAGCAGAGGACGTGTACTGGTGCTGGTTTACGGTCTGTGCTGGTTTTCCTTTCAGGAGCTGCCGTGTCACCCCCGGTTACTGCTGAGGCCAGTCGGACCCGGGACTTTGTGAGGGTGTCAGTATTCAGTTTCTACAGCAACCAGGTCCCCCCTAGGTACCCTAAGACACTCTGCTCACCCCTTGGTGGTCTCTGATAGATGGTACCCCTGCAGAGGCTCGCAGCACGTACCCTTTGGCAAAAGCTTCTGAGAAGGGGGTCTGGGAGGCACCTACATCCTCCCCGGATCCCGGGCCCTCGGGCAGACGGGGTTCTACCACCTTCCATCGTACCACTTTATTTGTCCAGTACTTAGCTTCCTCCAACACCCTCAGACTGTCTCCTCCTCCCTGAACACCCACAGCAATCCAGTAGGGAGGTGAGTGTTACTCGCATCTTATGAATGGGATCCTGAGGACCAGAGCTTTCCTGGTCTTCTCAAGGTCAACAGCTCGTGGTGACAGGGCAGGCCAGACCCAGGGGACCTGTTTCCCACCCAGAGCCCTTACTTCTCAATGCAGTGTCCCTCCTCCCTCTGTCTGCAGAAAAGGAAGAACACGGGTTTTTTGGGGAGAGGCAGTAGTGTTTCTGAAGGGGGATCAGGGTCTCCGTACGCAGTGTTTTGACCAAGAAAACCAGAGATGCCAAATCTTGTCCTAGAAATCGATCACCACCTTCTGACCCCGAGCCAGGGAAATACACAGGCTGGGGCAACGATGATGGAAGGCAAACATTGTTGGCTGAACCCTGTTCCCATGGTGCCTGCTCACAGCCCGGTGCGCTGCAACCCAAGGAGGGTTTTCCCAGAAAATGTCTGAGAATTCCAACACGTTCCTCAAAGACTGAGCTTACCACCCTCAGAGGCTTGGGTCTATAACACAGGCTGTGAAAATGGAATTTATGGACGGTGTTGTAGAGAAGGTATAGGACTGACCTCAAGCCCATATGAGATTCGGGGATCACCCCAGTATCTGTTTGCCACTGCTTTGGTCTGTGGGTCCCGAATGGGTATCCACTAAAGGATAAAACTATCCTTTTACAAAGGGCCTGCTCTTTCTCCATAAAAAAGCAACTTAATTATTTTTAGAAAAATCAGAAAACACAAAGAAAAAGTCAACAACACACAAACACAACGATTAACATTTTGGTTTTTCCTCTATCGCGTTTCTTCACAAATGTACGCCCGTTGTGATGTGTGAATACTCAATCTGCAGCGCGGATTCCATATGTATTTGTGTGTCTGTTTCCATTAAATACCTTGAATTTCTCCCAAATAACTAGGACTTCTTCAAAATATTTAAAATGGCTGTACAAAGCTTCCTTGCAAAGTTGTGCCATAATTTAACCACTACCCCATTGCTGAATAGTTAGCAAAATCGTTTCCGTTCTAAGCATGATGTCTTGCTCTAACATTATTGCACAAAAATCTAACTAAATGACCTCCTATTTCCTAAGGATAGATTTCTAAAAGTACAATGATCACATCCAAAGGTTTACACCTTTTATAGCTATTCGTTATCAAGCTGGTTTTTGGAAAGCCCAAGTTGCCCTAAAGGTTCTGACCTCTTCTGAGATCCCCCAAGAGCCCTCTTCCTTGGCCTCCAGTACCCAAAGTCTCACACAGGCCTGAGGACTCTGTTGATGAGATAGGGCCCCCACCGTTACCCTGTTGGGGTTCAATGCCACTCGGCTCCCACAGAGACACACTGAAAGCCGCACAGCCCGAGGTCTCATGAAACACACAGAAATAACGAGCTCAGTGGGAAGAAACAGCCTCCAAAAGCCACATGTCGGCATGCAGGGCGGGCACTTGAGGGGCACTCACTTGATAAGTAGCGATCGTTTCTCTGTCCAAGGTCCTTGTCACAGAGACACTGCCCGTGTTCTCATTGATTCGGAAAATTCCTTTAGGCTCTTGATCCACTCCCTTTCCAGTGAGCCGGAACTTAGACCCTTCCGGTCTGTCACTATCGACTACCTGGGCAGAGACACAGAACGACATTTAAGACTCTGGCTGAAAAACACAGAGAAAGCACGTTTTAAACATACCTCGGTGACCAAGGCACTAATCACAGGTGCCAACACAGAGCAGTCAGATAAAGTTGACTAAAGCAGCGTCACCAAAAATAGCATCATCGCTTAACACCTTTCATCCTGAAATGCAAATCTTTGCAGCCTACAGCCAGGGACACTTAGCAGCATGGGGGTGACATACATCTCGGGATAGATCTAGGAAGGAAATCACTCCAGGAGGTATGAGGTCAGACATTTTTTATTATTTGTAACTCTCAAAAAAGAGATTGATTTTTTTTTTTTATTGTAAGCAAGACCGAATGGACAAGGGGGAAAAAATGAGTGGGCAGTCTTTTAATGGGCAGGCATTGGTCAAGGTTCCAACTCTTTACGGAACTCTGTCATCAACAGCGCCACTCACCCCATTGCTTATAAGGAAGTAGGCACAGTGTTGTAAGCATTTTACGTGCATTTACAAGTTAAAAAAAAAAAACTCACAACAATGCTGGTGGGGGGGGGGGGAAGTTATCATTCATACTTAAGGGATGAAACCCCCGAGACACAGGGAGATGTAACTATGGTCACAGCTATGAAAGAGATGAAGAGAGGATTCAAAACCCATCTTCCATTTCTTTAGGGATATTGCTCTGCAACAATGCCAGTTCTGAATTTAAGAGAACCCCCTACAGGTTGTTAGCCTTGATTTGACATTTGAAGATAATTCAGATAATAGAGATTGATGGAGTAAGATCGTTCTAGACAGAGGGAACCGCACAGACACAGGCAGCAGGCAGACGAGAGGGAGCCTACAAAATTCCAGAAACTGGGAGTTATTCGTGGGGTTTGAGTGAGGTTCAGGGTAATTAGGAGCCAAATTTAATTCGTTTTTTTTTTAAATAGCGTTTGAAGATACTCACAGATTTTAATTTTAATAGCGTTTGAAGATACCCAACTAAAGAGAGAATTATTATTTGCATGAATTGGTTCTAGAGTCTGCCCAATTATTCATCTGTATTTAATGTCACTTTATCATCTATATCTGTGAACAAGAATTCGATGGTAACCATGTTTTTTGGTCTGACAATTTAAAGGTCAGAAACAAACATGCAGAACAGTTAAATGAAAGCTATACTGATCCAGCTGTAACCAATTTACAAGTGAACAGGCACCTGGGGAACACTGTTGGAACACTGTCACCTGTACCTGGAGGGTTTCGGTGGCTAGAACAGGAAAGGTGCCTTCTGGTGGAGTCAGTCTCCCTCAGAGGCTGGTCATGGCTGGGGCCCCCTAGCCTGCAATTCCGGCGGCTGCCACCAGGTGGCAGTGGTGCCTAAGGCAGCGTGACCCTTCTACCCAGGTTCCTCTGCCGTGCCCAGTTGAGTCAGAGACCGACAGTTCCACAGAGTAAGTGTTTTCTTTTTTTCTGATTGAAAATTTTACTTAAATACATTGAGAGTTTTGATTAAACACCAATTATCTCTGTTTGCTTTTTTAAGATTAACATAAAATGTCATCTAAAGCAAGATTTAAACTAAGGCATGTGATATCTTCTGAGGAAACTGATTTTTAATCGCTGCTTGACTTGATTTAATCCAACTGATGTTCTCCCCCCTGACCCACTCCCCACTGCTTGGGAGCTCATGAGGTCAGCAGCCTCCGCATATTGGGCTCACCCCTGGATCCCAGTGCCCAGCACAGTGCCTGGCATATGGCAGGAAACAGTGCCAGTATCTGCTTAATAAAAAAACACCACCATTCAGACAAACCCATGTCCCAGTCCTAGCTTGGTCAAAGGCCAGCTCTGTGACCTTGAACATGGCCTTCTTGGCTCTTGATTTCCTTACCTGTAATATGAAGAGAACACCCCTTATTTCTCAGGGCTCTGAGGGTTTAATGAGATATTGTGTGCAAAGTGTACTTCCTGGTGAACAGAAGGGGCTCAATGAATTGTAGCTAATGATACCCGTGCTCAGAGTAATAATCGTAACAAAATCGCGCCATCATTGTTATTGGGTAAGACTGGGACTTTCAGGCATAAAAAAACATCTTAGGCATAACATTTAAAAAAAAAAAAATCCCTAAAAGGGGCTTGTGGGTGGCTCAGCTGGCTAGGTGTCTGACTTCAGCTCAGGTCATGATCTCACAGTTTGTAGGTTTGAGACCCGTGTTGGGCTCTGTGCTGACAGCTCAGAGCCTGAAGCCTGCTTCGGATTCTGTGTCTCCCCCTCTCTCTGCCCCTCTCCCACTTGTACTCTGTCTTTCTCCGTCTCTCAAAAATGAATGAATGTTAAAAAAATTTTTTTTAAACCCCTAAGAGAACACATTTCTTTGATTTTTATTTGTTTTTAAAATGTGGATTTGTTTTTATTTTGAGAGAGAGAGAGCGCGCGCGCGCGCGCAACGCGCGCACCAGTGGGGGAGGGGCAGAGTGAGAGGAGAGAATCCCAAGCAGGCTCCACACCGTCAGCACAGAAACTGATGTGGGGCTCGGTTCCATGAACAGTGAGATTATGATCTGAGCTGAACCCAAGAGTCAGATGCTTAAACAATTGAGCGTTGAGGTGCCTCACAAACATCTGTGGTTTGGGAAGAGAAGTGTTCTGGAGACAATCTCACTGTGGGAAGGGGCAGCCACACAAAATCTGCTCTGTGTTGTCACCTCCCTCCCTCTGTCCCCCTTTAACCACTTTGGCCCAACTGTGAATTAAAGCCTCTTCCTCTCACTCCCCTGAGCACACCCAAGGCATGCAGGTCCTCTCCAAGGCCGTGCTGAGCAGAGACATAATGTGAAAGGAGGCCCTACACGAGCTGTTGTGCTGTCCTGCTCCCAGGAGTGGACAGGAGTGGACTTCTGACCGCGTCTGGGCCCCAGACAAGGCCTGCTGGGGAAGTTTTCCATGCTCTGACCTCCTTTCCAGACACTTCCCCAGTCAGAGAGCTCTGGGAACACAGTGATCCAGACCTTCTAGAAGGTCCTGAAGGCTCTCTTGGGTCAACTATGGCCACTCCCCCTCCCTTTTCTCCACTTCTCCACCTGCTGCTCAACACTGAATTCTGGACTCAGAGTTCAGAATTCTGGACTCCCCCCAGGGCCACCTTTTTTCTGCTGAGGTTGGGTCTGGCTAAGTTCCTTGCTCTTGGGGAGCTTGAGTCACTTGACCTCACAGAAGCAGCATCTTGGCTGCTGGATTTAAATGACTTCTTCCCCCAGAAGGAGGAAGTCCCGTTGTGAACACCTCTGCTTTGTGCTGCCAATCCTCTCTATTTGTATCTTGAAAGGCCTAGGTTTAAAAAAAAATTTTTTTTTAATGTTTATTCATTTTTGAGAGAGGGAGAGAGAGAGAGAGAGAGAGAGAGAGAGAGAGGTGGCATGAGCAGGGTAGGTGCAGAGAGAGAAGGAGGCACAGAATCTGAAGCAGGCTCCAGGCTCTGAGCTGCCAGCACAGAGCCTGACGCGGGGCTTGAACTCTCGAACTGTGAGATCACGACCTGAGCGGATGTCGGACGCTTAACCGGCCGAGCCACCCAGGAGACCCTAAAGGCCTAGCTTTTAACATATATATTGAATCTGCCTGCTGGTCCTCAGAACCGTGTCCACTTTGAAGGAGTGCCCACAGCCACACCAAGTATGGTGCCCCCAGACTAATGAGCATTATGGGGCCACCAGCCCAGGGACATGAAAGGCATCATGCTCCATAGAACCATGGTCTGCACCTACCCTGCTCATGCCACCTCTCTCTCTCTCTCTCTCTCTCTCTCCCTCTCTCAAAACCTGGAGCCTGCTTCAGATTCTGTCTCCCTCTCTCTGCTCCTCTCCCACTTGCACTCTGTCTCTGTCTCTGTCTCTCTCTCTCTCTCAAAAACAAACATTAAAAATTTTTTAAAAAGAATAGATGAGAAAAGAGAAATCAGAAACATGGAAGCCAGTGAGGAGACTATCGCATTTATTTATTTACTTACTTACTTACTTACTCGGCATGCAAATATTTATTGTCCTATGTACCATTCTAGGCCCTGAGGACAAAACAACCAAAAGTCTCTAGTGGAGGTCTGAGTTGGAGTACAGACACCCGATTTCGGGGCCAGAAGCTCTTACAGCAAACAGGGTGTACAAAGCTTGGTGACTGTCCTGTTTCTATATTGAATACATTTTCCAAAGGGGAAAAACACTGATGTCAGTACAATTAAGGAAAAGTCCGAACCCACACAGATGCCCAGGATGGACGACTAAAAACCACATGGACAGAAGGCTATGTGGGGCTCTGGATTGGATTTTGGATCAGAAAAAGGCTAGAAGCAGAAAAACTAGTGAAATCTGAATACGCAGAATCTGGAGCTTAGTTAGCTAAGAGCCATGTGTCACTGTTAACTTCTCCATTGTGACCATGGTTACATAAGATGTTAACATTTGGGGAAACTAGGTGAAAGGTATATGGGAAGTCCATACCATCTTTGAAACGTTTCTGTAAATGTAAAATCATCCCCCCAAAACAGTTTATATATGAACGTTTCTAATGCATCTCAGCCACACTGAATAGGGGGGAGAATGTGGAATAATTTATACAGAATGATCTAACTTCGGTAAAAAATTTTGAAACTGCTGTATATTCTATGAATGCATAGATGGTCTCAAGATACGGTTCCCTGGACCAGCAGGGGCATGGACTCCTTCGAAATTCGACTTCTCAGGCCCCACCCAGAGGCCTGGATCAGGAAGCCTCGGGGTGGGGTCCGGCGTTGTGGGCTTTGTCGAGCCCCTGCCAATTCCTATGAGCATCCCCCCCGTTTGACAAGCCCCATCTATACTCATTAGAACTGGTTTCCCCTGCTACTATTCAGAGGCCGAAAGAAGGCTGGGTCATCTTGCTACTCCCCTCTAGACCAATTTTAAACCTACAGCACTGTTGGGAACTATTTTTTAAAAAACCTCTTCTCTAGGATGTTGTGGAACAGAATTGCTGGTTCACGAGACTGACATCTCTACCTGCATCGGAACACCCCGGGGCCGGGGGAGACCTTGGAGAGGAAGGCGTGGGGTGGAGCTCGGGTCCCAGCGAGAAGCCACGAGTCTGGGTCCTTAGGTGGGACTTCAGAGGGACCCCAGCCCACTCCAGCCTCACTGATCTGGAGAGATAGAGGTGTGCAGTGGCCACAAACCCCGGAGGGCCCCCCCCCCCCCCCCCCCCCCCCCCCGCCATACCTCGAAGCTAGTTCATGCTAGTCCAATGGGTTTCCAGATGAGCTTTATTACACTATGTAAAGTCCTGAAAACTGCCCAGGGCTGTCCTGGCTGCCGGGGGGGGGGGGGGAAGGCCGTGGTCCTTCTGTTTTTGTTGTTTAATGTGATGGGATATAAGAAATCCAGGGCACTCCTCCTGTTCAGAACAAATCCTGCCCCGAGTCTCTGCTCAGCAGGAGTTGTTAGCACCCATTATACCACATAGCAAGGCTTCACAATTAGCTGGTCTTTCCTATTACTCTTTGCAATTCAACACTTCTTTTCACAGTGGGATTTCTCTCTCTCTCTTTCTCTCTCTCTCTCTGCCTTACTTACCCTCAGAGTTTGAATGGGAAAAAACGATAGCTAATGATGAGACCGAACTTGGGCTCCGGGTGCTGACACCCGGGAAGGGCGTGTGAATAGCATTCGGGCATCTTGCAGCATACCTGGGGAAAGTGACTTCCCAGGGAGCCATGGGGTGGCCAGCACGCAGGCCTTATCGGTGGCAGAGCACAGCGGGGACCAGAGTCCTCTGCACCAGAGAGGGACAAGAAATATGGAGGCCTGGAGCACGCAGTGATAGGTGGATCTGAATTGCAAAAGGACGTTCATGCTGCATACTTCTTAGGTTTGTGGCCCCGCGATGGACAGAGCAAGGCCCTCTGTTGAATCCCCCAAGTCCTGTTCTAACCTCTGTCCTCTGCTTCCAGCATCAGGTTGAGTGCGGTTTTAAGGTCTTCTTCTATGAATTTATACACATATATGCATTCATAGAATATACAGCAGTTTCAAAATTTTTTACCGAAGTTAGATCATTCTGTATAAATTATTCCACATTCTCCCCCCTATTCAGTGTGGCTGAGATGCATTAGAAACGTTCATATATAAACTGTTTTGGGGGGATGATTTTACATTTACAGAAACGTTTCAAAGATGGTATGGACTTCCCATATACCTTTCACCTAGTTTCCCCAAATGTTAACATCTTATGTAACCATGGTCACAATGGAGAAGTTAACAGTGACACATGGCTCTTAGCTAACTAAGCTCCAGATTCTGCGTATTCAGATTTCACTAGTTTTTCTGCTTCTAGCCTTTTTCTGATCCAAAATCCAATCCAGAGCCCCACATAGCCTTCTGTCCATGTGGTTTTTAGTCGTCCATCCTGGGCATCTGTGTGGGTTCGGACTTTTCCTTAATTGTACTGACATCAGTGTTTTTCCCCTTTGGAAAATGTATTCAATATAGAAACAGGACAGTCACCAAGCTTTGTACACCCTGTTTGCTGTAAGAGCTTCTGGCCCCGAAATCGGGTGTCTGTACTCCAACTCAGACCTCCACTAGAGACTTTTGGTTGTTTTGTCCTCAGGGCCTAGAATGGTACATAGGACAATAAATATTTGCATGCCGAGTAAGTAAGTAAGTAAGTAAATAAATAAATGCGATAGTCTCCTCACTGGCTTCCATGTTTCTGATTTCTCTTTTCTCATCTATTCTTTTTAAAAAATTTTTAATGTTTGTTTTTGAGAGAGAGAGAGAGACAGAGACAGAGACAGAGTGCAAGTGGGAGAGGAGCAGAGAGAGGGAGACAGAATCTGAAGCAGGCTCCAGGTTCTAGGCTGTCAGCACAGAGCCTGACACAGGGCTTGAACCCACAAACCTTGAGTTCATGACCTAAGCTGAAGTTGGATGCTTAATCAACTGAGCCACCCTGGTGCCTCTCTCACTTCCTGTTCTAATTGCAACCAGAATGGTCATTCTAAAATGTATACATACCTAACCACCATGAGATTCCCAGGCTAGAAATTGTCATGGCTCCCTATTGCCCCCAGGGTCTATTCCCAGGGGCCTTCCTGATGGGTCTCTACCTGCTTCTACAATTCTACCTTTGGCCACAACCAACCACAGGCATTCTGAACTTAGCTCACATCCTCTGGACCTAGGTCAGCTGGACGCCCGTCCCCAAGCCTGTCTGCTGGAGACCCCTCCTCGTCTTCCTGGACTCAGCACCAGGGCCTCCCCACTTACTGATGTTTCTCTTCCCCCTCTCTGCCCTGTTCTGTGAGGAATGAACCTCGTCCTCTGAGCGTAGCCCTGCTCCCTGGCGAGATCTATTCCAGCACAGAGAGCAGATGGCCTCTTTGTTGTTGCTGGTGACTGTCCTTGGGCTATTTATTTCTTATTCTCTTTAAGATTTCTTGGGCCAGGAACAGAGAAGATACTTGATGAAAGCTTTGAGTGAAGAAGTGAAACTTGTTTTGCATGTTTTTATGTGATCACAAAATGCTTATAAACCCCAACTCATATATTGAAAATAAAAATAAGGTCTGTTGTACCAACCTTGTAAAAAAAGTGTGGGGGCGCCTGGGTGTCTCAGTTAAGCATCTGACTTTGGCTCAAGGCATGATCTCATGGGTCATGGGTTCGAGCCCCATGTCGGGCTCTGTGCTGACAGCTCAGAGCCTGGAGCCTGCTTCGGATTCTGTGTCTCCCTGTCTCTGCCCCTCCCTCACTTGCACTCTGCCTGTGTCTCTCTCTCTCAAAAATAAACATTAAAATAATTTTTTAAAAATGTGGTCACTTTACCTGTGGGGCATCAATGCCTTTTCATTTTTCTTTTTACAAATTCCCAAAGTTACTTCCCAGGCAGTAGTAATGCCCAGGAGCTGGGAAGGGACTTCCAACCCTCCCCATCCCAATAATCTGCTGAGGTCCACTTGTGGGGGACTCTCTGTCTGAGTAGACATTGTGCCTGTCGACAAAGCAGTGTCAAGATGAATACTTTGGCACTTCTTCCTGTCATATCCAACAAAATCGATGCCTCGGATCCTCCGCTATTTAGAAAATCTGGAGATGTTTCTTTTCAAAGGAGAGAAGACTACGCGCGCACACACACACACACACACACACACACACACACACACACTATGATCAAAAGGCTGAAAACCCAGAAAATAATTAACCCACTCCCCCGCCAGAATCACCAAAGAGGATAAATCACATGTCAACAGTATAGGTCTTTGGAAGATGGAGACAGAGGTGTCTTTTTTCCTTCACTCTTAGAATTTCTATTTTTGGTTTTAGGCAATGAGGCTATATTACTTATACAGTCAAAATATCACTTTTTTAAACATGTAAGAGGAATTATTGGAGCTTGGCATACATGCGAATTTTGAAGATGTCTATTCCATGTTAAATAGTCGGAAAAAAACCCATTTACTGCCTTCTATAGTTATTAGAAGGCATTTGTTTTATCACTAGATCCATTCCCTAAGGTGATCTGTAAGCACTAATTAATTCCCAGCTGTGGTTTAGTCCTTGACATGCCTTTGAACTCGGCTGTTTGGCTGTCTGGGCAGCTGTTGGATCCATGCCCTTGCCCCACCCTCGTGTTGCTCAGCTACTTGCAGACAGTAGGTCATAAATTAGTGAGAACTGGGAAAAACCCAGGGCCAGGAGACCCAATCCCGTGGTGCAGAAACACCGAGCCAGCACCCTGACAATCCACGGAAGGATGACGAGAGCCAGAGACCCACCATCTAATCCTGTGGTTCTCATCCTACCTGGGGCTGGCTCTGTTCAGCACCAAGTTCCAAGGGTTCCCATGGTGCCTTGGAGGTCATTGAGGTTGAGGGCAGGCTGGTGCCCTTGGAAAGAAGCACAGATGACGGGATGTCTTAATTCACCATGATGCCTCTTCTAGTAACACCACCATCACACTACTTTGGTTTCTCTTCTTTTATAACAAAGACATTTATGCCTGACTACAGCTTATGCTGAGTTCTGTAGCATTCAATGTTAATTTGTGAGTGTTTTTTTTTACCTTATTTTCTGATAGTTTACACTTTTTTGGGGGGGGGGAGAGAGGGAGAGAGAGAGAGAGAGAGAGAGAGAGAGAGAGAGGCAGAGAGAGGGAGACACAGAATCTGAAGCAGGCTCCAGGCTCTGAGTTATCAGCACAGAGCTCAACGCGGGGCTCGAACTCATGGACTGCAAGATCATGACCTGAGCCGAAGTCAGATGTTTGACTGAGCCACCCAGGCACCCCTATGCTTTTTTGCATATATTCTCTAGGCTGTAGAATTTTTTTATGAGAGTATTTCTTAATTTGTGAGTATTTACACTATTTTAATCATTTATTTCCAACTTACATAATAATGTGGCTTAGGAAATTTCAATTTTTGAGGTTTTAAAAAAATTTTAATCTTTAAAAAAATTTTTTTTAATGTTCATTTTAGAGACAGAGAGAATGCATACAAGTGGGGGGAAGGGCAGAGAGAGAGGGAGACACAGGATCCGAAGGAGGCTCCAGGCTCTGAGCTGTCAGCACAGAGCCCAGTGAGGGGCTCGAACCCACAAACTGTGAGATCATGACCTGAGCTGAAGTCTAACACTTAACCAACTGAGCCACCAGGTGCCCCTTAAAAAAATGTTGTTAGTGGCTGAGTGCGATATCATCTTTACTAAATGATCCATTGACACACAGAAGGGATAAGTATTCTACAGCATTATTCATAATAGCAAGATAGGGAAACAACACAAGTGTCCAACAATGGATGAATGGATAAAATGTGCTGTATCCATGAAATGGAATATTACTCAGCCTTGAAAAGGAAGGGAATTCTGACATATGCTGTGATATGGATGAAACTTGAGGACATGCTAAGTGAAATAAGCCAGTCACAAAAGGACAGATGTAGGATTCCACGTATCTAAATTTATAAGAGGCACAATGCTGTTCGCACTGCAGGAGCTCAGTTTCTGTTTGTTAAAAATATACACCAAACTCTTACTACCTCTCACTCAGCCTCATGGTCAGTTTCTCTTCCATGACTTTTTGTTTTCTTAATTTTTAATGTTTACTTATTTTTGAGAGAAAGAGAGACAGAGCGTTCGTGGGGGAGGGGCAGAGAGAGAGGGAGACACAGAATCCAAAGCAGGCTCCAGGCCCTGAGCTGTCAGCACAGAGCCCGACACAAGGCTCGGCATCATGAACCCTGAGATCTTGACCTCAAAGTCCTACACTTAATCAACTGAGCCACCCAGGCGCCCCACTTCCATGACTTTTCCTTCCTCTAATACACTGTCTCTCTCCACCTCCTTTTTTTCCATTCAAAGCGTTTATTGGCCATTTATGAGTCCCAGAGTGTTTGTAGACCTCCACGGGCTCTCAGTTCTATGCATTCTTTGAAGTCTAGATCATGCAAGAGCACAGATGTGCTGAAAGATGCCACAGAAGATCAGAGAAAGAGAGTCATTTTGGATCCTTCAGGCATTGTACCTTGCTTGTCTGGACCCAAAGTTCATTCATTGCCCATTAGTATCACACTTTTGGACCCCTTTGTGTCCAAGAGAATAACTGGGATCCTTAGATGTCACTTCTTGAATTTCTGGTTTCTTAATGCAGGCTGTGAGTTATACTCCCTTTCTCATTGGGTCCCTTCAAAATGTCTTCCTTGACCTTGACTCTTCTTGTTCTACAATCAAGATGGTCCCTGAAATTTCTGGTAAAAACTCCACATCTTCTATACTTGCTGTCTAATCTATTTATGACTCAGATATATGATAGTAGGAAGTGGTCACTGAAGCTGTGTCTAAATACTCTGTCTCCTCTCCTTCTTGGCACATAGTAGGACTCTATTTCCCCGATACATGACATTGCTTTTGGCGATGTGACTTGCTTTGGCTAATGAAGTATGACTGAAAGTGCTATGTGTCACTTCAGCTAATTCTAGGCAAAAGCTTTAAGAGTTATGATATGCTTATCCATGTTGATTGCCTTCTCCATGTGACCAGCAATTTCCAGATAATAGTGACTTCATCAACCTAGATCTTAGGGAAAGAATGATAATGAGGAGGAGCAGAGCCCACACCTAACTCTCAGTGGACATGGAGGTTAGTTAAGCCTCTGTTACTTTGATCAACTGAAATTAGGATTTGCTTATCACTGCAGCAGAGCCTGCCTATCCTGACTAATGCACAGAGGGTTTAAAAGAACAGGGTGGAAAGATAGGTAAAAATATGTCCGCATCCCAGCTCAGAGCTCACAAGCAACATGAACTTTTGTAAGCAGTGTGGCCTCTCTGAGCCTCATTCCCATTCTCTGCAAAATGGGGGAAATAATGTCTCTCCCAAAAGGATTATGGCAAGTAAATGATCCGAGAGATATGCAACGCATACATACATAAAATATTCAATAGTTTAAGGTAGTTGTTCTTTTTATAACTATTAAATGGTGATGATGATGGTGATGAAGAAGAAGAAGGGGAGGAGAATGACAGAAGCTACCTTTCATTGAACACAAACTCTTTGCCACACTTTATTCGAAACATTTTACACACAGTAGTTTATTTAATCCTTACAACTCAGTGGAATAGGTATTTATACTAATCTTCACTTTATGGAGGAAGAAACTGAGTCCCACAAGCCTTGGCAAAGTTAGCTAGGGAATAACTTTGGATTTGAATCCAAGTATCCAGAACCCATGGTTTTAGGCCCAACTCCATATGGCCAACTAATAGATGTGTGCTGGCTTGTGTGGGAGCAGCCCAGAAATAGAATCAACAAAGATTCAGAGCCTGGCGCTGTTGACAGTGTTCAGGTCTGGCCTCCTCGTGACATGCCCCCCCGCCCCCCCTTAAGGCTGAGAGCAGAGATGTTCATCTCAGGCCTTATGCCAGTGACAGAGCCAACATTAGGGACTTTCAAGTCTCCATTCCCAGATTTATATGTATCCAATGGGTCACCCATTCCCTCCATACATCAAATTCTTGGCAGGAATATCTTTACCTGCTCACACCCTCTTAGCTTTGTCATAGTCATGGCATAATGTGGAGGTTTCCGCATGCATTCTGCCATCTAAAAGGATAATAAATTAATCATGCCCCTTGGGCACTGTTGAAATATACACACTTATTCTCTTACCAACTTTCCCTCGCCATTGCTCTGCTCCTCTCCTTTCCATCAGTTCAGATTTTTACAGTTCCCAAAGAAATATTAAACCAAATATTTATGCACTCATCTGAACCACAGTTCAGAGACAGCAATGTAACAAAATCAGCATTATGAACCTGGAGCGATTCCCGTTTGGAAGTAATAAACACGAACAATTGAACAATTTCTCCCTGGAAATGCATGTTGGCTGCCCTTTTGCCAAGAGTTTCAATACTTATTCTTATTATTCTTATAATTCAGGACAAATTTTAATGTTAAGTCTGATGCTTGGAAACACAAGCAGTGTCAAATATAAATAAAATTTCAATCATTTTCAATTGAAAGCCTGGCATTCTATTCTGCCTCACATGCACCTTGGTTACAAGGACCTGTGCATGCCTTCAAAGTTCCTCATTCCCTGAAGCAGTAACTGTCTCTCACAATTGGGTCACATATGATTGAAATCTTTCTGGGAAAGATTTCACTTTCAGAGAAAATTCAGGCTCCTTCAGTAGTTCATTTTACAACCCATCCCTATCTTCAGCCTCAACTGTTGCTTTGTCCACACATATCCTCCTATCCTGTTTTTCTGCCATTTCCTCCAAAATGCCTTTCTTGGGCCTACCCCTGTTTCAGCCCTGGGGTTACTCTCCGATGAACCAAAAGGTTCCTATCCAAAAGCTGAGCCTGGCCAATCAGATAATCTCCTTAGGAAGCCTGGTGTTGGGACAGGAAGAGACTGAGTCGGTTAGCTAAGCAAGGGTTGTGGAGCCTGAAAGTCTTATCAGGATAAAAGCCAAGTGTACCATTTTGGGGAGGCCCTTTCAGACCCTAAGTATAGACCTTGACAAAGAACATGGTCTACTTGGAAAACAGAAAGGGAAGACAGTGGATATCTGTGTATATATGAAGCCAGTTTGGGCTCAAGCCCTGTAGATGGTGAATTATCCTCTTCGGCATTACTTAATTTTATGCCTCAGGCTTCATCTTTAAATTATATTTTTCTACCAAAATATCACAGTCCTCTTTCCCAGTGGTGTCTGGCAAATGGCTTTAATTCACCAGGCTATTACCAAGTGTATATCTGTATAACTCATTCCTTCACTGTCCCTGACTTCTCTAATTATATTCATTTATTTAGTCAGGACTTCCATGACCACCTTATTAAAAAAAAAAAGTGGCTTCCCTTCCAACATTATCCTCTATGTCAATGACCCTGCTTTGTTTTCCTTCATAGAACTAACCCATCATCACCTGACATAGTTATCTGTTTGCTATCTCTATTTACCATTAAAATAAATGTTCCATGTTATTAGGGACTTTGGTCTTTGTTCATGGCTGTGAACAGAGCATGATGTATAGTAGACACTTAAATATTTTGTAATAAGTAAAGAAGCTACGTAAAGAGAAAAAGTGAAATGAGAGACCACATGGTAAAAAAGGAAAGGAAAGAAGTACACAAATTAATGAACTTGCATAGCTTTCATTTGATTTCATGATTTCAAAATGGCTTATCAATTTCTGGTAAAGACCAGCTTTGCTTCTTGGGCTTGAGATATGAGAGATACTCTGGTATCTTCCTACGAGAGTCATTTAGAGTGGCTTGCCTAATTAAATGATCCCAATGAAACACACGCATTTTAAAGAGTAGAGCGGTGTGCTTCCTGAAAATTAACAGGCTCATGGATGAAATGAGATCAACTTGGGTGAACATCTTTATAAAATACGGTTTTTCTAAGGGAAGTCCAACAAGAAAGGATCATACAAACTACAAGTCAATAAAGACTTTGGCAAAGGGTTTCATAAGTTGCACAATAAATGGAAGGCTCTTGGTGGGGGTTGTGTATGGATTGTGGGTTCCTCTCAGGTTATGGTAACTAATCCTTTAAAACAGTCATGGGTAAATAACTGTCCAATAACTGTCTTGTGGGTGATTACTCCATAACAGATCATGTTGTATGGTGTGTTCTCTCCAAGGGATATGGGGACGGGTAGAGGTTACGTGACGTAGGGACCCTAAAGGAAGCATGTATTTGAGGGAGAACCAAGGTGGTCTGTTCTATATAGGATTAACACAGTGAAGCCCCTTAAGTGATTGGAGACATAGAGAGATGGGGGGGGGCATAGTTTTGGGCATCACCTAAAGACCTGCAAAAGAGGAGATTGGCTTAGTTTTGTTGTTTCAGGAAAGTCAATCAATACAAGTTACTGAACAGATAGATTTCAGCTTAAATGGAGGGAAACATTGTGAGGTTGGAGAGCATTAGCTGATGGCATGAGCTGTCTGGTGATGGAGAAGCCTGCCACTGGACACTGTGGTGTCCAGGCCCACACCACCCGCTGGTAAAGGTGCTGTAGAGGTGACCCATGCCAGATAGACTCTGAGGCTGTTTCTCATTCTCAGTTGCTATGGACCCTTCAGGCTGAAGCTCGGAGCAGTCCTCAACGGGTGTGGATCAGTGCTGCATGGTAAGGAATGAGATACCATCCATGGATGTCTGTTTAAACCTAACTCAGCCACTCTCGGGCTCCACTCTCGGGATCCTGTTGAGCAGACGAGCATGCTCAGACCCATTGCTGGGCAAAGATTCTCGCCCATTCCCTTTAACTCCATTTCTCTGTGTACCAAGCAATAGCCACCCCTCCTGCCTCCACTGTGCAGTGGTTTAGATAATGGTTTGGTGTCAGCTTATGCTCGGGCTCTAGTATGTCCTTGGTTTTGAACTTGAGTGACCCTCTCATCCATCTGAATGTCAGTTCTTCAGTTCAATGAGGGTAAGAGATCTGAGCTCCCAAGGTCATGGTGAGCACAGGGTACTATGGCTGGCAAACAGTAGGCACTCAGCAAATACTAACAATTACCATCTGAGTATATCTAAACATGGCAGCATGTCAATATCAGGAAGAGTAACTTTATAATTAAGAGGATTTTTAAAAACCTTCAAGTTGCATCTTAGGTAATAACTGCTTTCACTGAGGTCTCATAAATGTCAGGCACCCTTGCTAAAGTTCTGGTAGTTTTTTTGTTTGCTTGTTTGTTTTTGCCAGGTAGTTACTATTATTTCTATTTCAAGGGTGGGGAAAGTGAGACTCAGTAGGCAAAGTCATTGGTCCAACTGGGTTAAGCAGCTAGCTCTGGGGCGGAGCCAGACATGGAAACCTCTGAGACCAGCTGAGCCAATCCAGAAACACGGAGGCTGGTGTGAAGCCAACCCCTGGCTGCGTGATTCCTCACAGCTAGACCAGATGCCTCCTCGAGGAGCAGGGCTGGTGCTTCAAGGCTTTCACTGGATTAGGAAGGGGAGAGCTCGGTTTTCTTCGCAGGGATCCTGTTGAGCAGACGAGCATGCTCAGACCCCAAGCCTGCACACCACAGTGGGCGCTCACTATTACAGGGCCCAGGGCCCCAGCCCATATGTGCTCGCATACACGCTATGCAGTGGTAAATGAATGCATGCGCAGTCCTGGTGCTTCCTGACTCGAAGCCAAACAAATTTACACAGGCTCATTTGTCAGCTGCCTAAACCCCCTCCCTCCCAGCCTAGCTCAACCCGCCTCCCAAGTTCCTTAGTTGTTATAAGCTTATCACAGAAGTAAATCAAAATGTTCTCAAGAGGAGAAGAAAAGATAAAAGCAAAAAATGCAACATCCCCAAGAGAGGAATATTTTTTATAGTTCCACAACTCTAGCAATTCTGTCTTAAAAAAAAATCCATTATTTAATTTTAGTACCACGGAGGTGCTAGTGATGAATAATGGCTCCTCTTCCACCTTCTAGTATTTCTAAAATATTAATACTGGTTGGATACCTCTCTCCTAAGGGGAAGTAGGACTTGAATCTTTTATAGGCTCCTGAGCCTTGCTCCCATCCTATGAATTTATTCGATTACTTACTACCAATCATATGCTCTGGGTTCTTCAAATTATGTCTGCACCAAAGGATGGGGGCCACCCAGTGAGGTGGAGAGGGTAAAACAGGTTTCTAAATAATCCCTTTCTCATTATTTTCTTTGTCTAAACCTCTATTCTTTTATTATCCATCAAGCTGCACCTCCTATCTCTACACTAGACTTGGGCTGTGAATCACAAATGAAATCACAATGAGACCTCCAGCTCCTCAGCCTCTGGGTCAAATGTCCATCTAGGCTAACAGCGGTTCGTACATCATTAGCTGCAAACTATTGATGTTAAGTTTCGAGCGCTGAGTCCCAACTGATTAATTCTTGAACAGGTCATAACGTTGGGTGTGTCTGTGCGTGTGTGTGTGTGTGTGTGTGTGTCTGTGTGTAGTGTGTGTACATGTGTTCACTCTCCCTTTACACTTGGGGTGTAAGAGAAGAAGGAATGGGGAGATGGTTTCAGAACAAACATGTCATAGTTGGCAATAAAGTTTTTAAAGTAAAAAACCAGGAATACTTTCTTTGCCTTTACAAAACTAACATATGTACACTAAGTAAAATCTGGAAAACAAACCAAAGTAAAAGGTAGAAAAACAAGATGCTGTATGTCCCAGCATGGACGCTGAACGCTACAACTATTTTAAAAATGTTGATGCCTCCCTTCCAGTCTTTTAAATGCATACCACTGCATAAACACATTTTTAATTCATTTTTTTCTTATTTTGAGATAATGCAGTTGCAAGAGATATTTTACCCAGTTTCTCCCAATGCTACCATTTTGCAAACCTATAGAAACAATATTACAGCCGGGATATTGACATTGATGTAATCCATGGATTCTATCCAGATTTCCCCAGTTTCATTTGTACTCATGTGTGTGTGTGTGTGTGTGTGTGTGTGTGCGCGCATGCGTGCACATCTAGTTCTACTTAATTTTGTTCCATGTGTAGGTTTAATCTACACATGTTCCATCAGCACAAAGACCCCCTGTGGCCATTTACAACCACACTCTCCTCTCTCCCAAATACCACCTACCTCTACGTCCCTAGATCCTGGCAATCACTAATCTGTTCTCCTTTCCCATAATTTTGTCATTTGGGAAATTCCACATAAATGAAATAATACAGTATGGAACCTTTGGGATTGGCTTTTTTTTCTTTTCCCCACTCAGCACAATTCCCTGGAGATTCTTCCAAGTTGTTGTGTGTCAAGAATTTCATTCATTTTATAGCTGAGTGGTATTCCACTGTATGAGTGTTCCGGCTTGCTTAACCATTCACCTGCTGAAGGACATCCGGGCTGATTTTAGTTTCTGGCAATTATGAAGAAAGCTGCTATGAACATGCGTGTACAGGTTTTTGTGTGAACACAGTTTTCACTCCTCTGGGAGAGATGTCCAGGAGTGCAATTGCTGTCTCCTGTGGCAACTGCGTGTTTGTTTAGTTTTACAAGAAACTGCCAAACTGGTTTCCAGAGTCATTGTCCCTTTTACATTCCCATCCTCAGCATCTGAACTATTCAGTTTCCTGCATCCTCACTGTCATTGACTGTACCCACTATGCTTTTTTTTAGCCATCCCAATAGGTGGGTACTGATAGCTCTTTGTGGTTTTATTTTGAGCTGTGTATGGTTTTGTGTCTCCCTCATGGGTAAAGAGGTTAGACATCTTTTTGTGTGCTTACTTGCCATCTGTAGATCCTTTTTGGTGAAATGTCTGTTCATGTCTTTTGCCCATTTTCTAATTAGGTTGACTGGGGATTTTTGCTGTTGAATTTTGGGAGTTTGTCATGTATTATACATACGAATCCTTTGTCACATACGTGGTTTGTCAGTGCCTCTCCCCAGTTGGTAGCTTGTCTTTTCATCCTTTTAACAAGATTTTTCCTAGACCAAAAGTGTAAAGTTTTAATAAGGCTCGACTTGTCAAATTCTCCTTTTAGGAACCTCACGTTCTACGTCAAGTCTAAGAACTCTTTGCCTGGCCCTGAATCCTTCAGATTTTCTCCCATTTGTTCCTAAAGTCTTCATGGTTCTACATTTTACATTTCCATCCATGATCCATTTTGAGTTAGCTTTTATATAAGGTGTGGGGTTTAAGATCAAGTTCACTTTTGCCTATGGACATCCAAGTGCTTCTGTGCTCTGTGCAGAAGGACCACACCCTTCTCATCGAATTGCTTTTGCACATCTATTAAGAATCAGTTGGACGTATTTATGTGGATCTCTTTCTGGGTTCTTCATACTCTTCCACTGATCTTCGTGTCTTACTCTACTGCACTACATCATCTCAACTACTGTAGCAGCTACGTAGTGCAAACATCAGGCAGTGTGATTCCTCCAGCTAAA